>NW_027551561.1:6035079-6130030 GCF_008692635.1 Crocuta crocuta | reverse complement strand
AAGTCAACGTGAGGACTGAATACACATTCGGTGGCCGGCAAGTGCATGCACCAGAGGTTTGCTGCAGTGTCAGTGGAGGGGTCTGTGCGATACTCATTCACTTTGTAAATAGACCCGTTGCTTTCTTTTAGAATCGGCACCGAAATATACAGGAGAAAATCACCACTATAAAATGGGAGGTTTAAATTATGGTATTGGTCTGAATTTTTCAAGTGCCTTAAAATGTTCTGCAGGGATATGTTTATCCCAAAGAGACAAAGATGAATTTCAAAGTATTGTTTTCATATCGAAATCGAATTTTACTCTATACACAACATTGACTATTACATTACTGCAGAGATTTAAAAAACAACAACAACAAAAAAAACCACCCCAGACACGACAGCCATTTTTCCCTATCTGAGTAAGAAGGGATAGTCTCAAAATCAGTAATAGCTTAAGATTCTGACTCTTTAGTGGCAGAGAATGCCATTTTGTAATATTAAGGCTCCGGGAAGATAAATAAGACAGATTATGGGAAAAGAAGGGGAGAAAGGAAGGTAGAAAACACAGCAGCGAGTAGGGGGAGAGAGTCCCTCTCTGCCACACAGCCCCAACTGAAGGATTAAGCATTTGGACTATAAATGAAGGGGAGCTTTGTTAGTTTAATCACTGGAACAATTATAAAAGGACTCAACAACAACGAGGTTTATTGAAAATTTTGCCTAATGCTAACTGACCCATGCAGATGCCTAATTGTGTTTGCATATTAAAAGAAGGGTGTATCTGTTTGTTTCCAGGCATTGATGGGATATCAGATACTGAAAATGTCTCCCAGCTTGCTCATCCTTCTGTGTCTCACACCTGGCATTCTATGCGTTTGCCCTCTCCAATGTATATGTACAGAGAGGCACAGGCATGTGGACTGCTCAGGCAGAAACCTGACTGCGTTACCATCTGGACTGCAAGAGAATATTATCCATTTAAATCTGTCTTATAACCATTTCACTGATCTTCATAACCAGTTAACCCAGTACACCAATCTGAGGACCCTGGATATTTCACACAACAGGCTCGAGAGCCTGCCGGCTCAGTTACCTCGGTCCCTCTGGAACATGTCTGCTGCTAACAACAACATTAAACTGCTCGACAAATCGGATACTGCTTATCAGTGGAACCTTAAGTATCTGGATGTTTCTAAGAATATGCTAGAGAAGGTTGTTCTCATTAAAAATACGCTGAGAAGTCTTGAGGTCCTCAACCTCAGCAGTAACAAACTGTGGACAGTTCCAACCAACATGCCCTCCCGACTGCACGTCGTGGACCTGTCCAACAATTCCTTGACACAGATCCTTCCAGGAACACTGAGAAACCTGACCAGTCTCACACACCTTTACCTGCACAATAATAAGTTCACGTTCATTCCAGACCAGGCTTTCGACCACCTCTTGCAGTTGCAAGAGATAACCCTTCACAATAACAGGTGGTCGTGTGAGCACAAACAAAACATCACGTACCTACTGAGGTGGATGATGGGAACTAAAGCCCACGTGATAGGGACCCCGTGTTCTAGCCAAATATCGTCTTTGAAGGAACAGAGCATATACCCCACACCTTCTGGATTCACCTCCAGCCTGTTCACTGTAAGTGGGATGCAGACAGTGGACACCATTAACTCTCTGAGCGTGGTGACTCAATCCAAAGTGACCAAAACTCCCAGACAGTACCGAACAAAAGCGACAACGTTTGGGGCCACTCTCGGCAGGGACACCGCCCTGGCCGGCACTGACAAGGCCTTTGTGCCCTATCCCGAAGACACATCCGTAGGAACCATCAGCTCACATGAAGCGGCCGCTGCAACTCTAACTATTCATCTCCACGATGGAGTGGTGACCGACACGAGCCTCACTAGCTCAACGAAATCACCCCCGACACCCATGACCCTGAGCATCACTAGTGGCATGCCAAGTAACTTCTCTGAAATGCCTCAGCAAAGCACAACCCTTAACCTACAGAGGGAAGAGACCACCACAAACGTAAAGAGTCACTTACCTTCTGCGGCAAGGGCTTGGGAAGCAAATGCTTCGTTTCTCTTAGTGCTCAGTGCCGTGGCCCTGCTGGCCGTCTGAGGGCTGCAGTGTCGGAAGCTAAGGAAAGAGCTCCTCCATCCTCCCCACCCCCACCCCCGATGTACAGTTGGGAAAATACGCCCCTATCTAACCAGTGATTCAAGCTACATAAGTATTTGAGGAAGCCAGTCTTACGTTTCTGACTCTGATGTAAATGACATAACTTGTCTTAAATAAAAGAAGTGCACAACATCTCGGGACCTGCTGCTATTTTACTGTCTTAATTAAGTCACACTAACGAGTTTCTTTCTTTTTAACGGGATGTTTTCTTTTTCAGGCTTCAATTTATTGCACAAAAAATAAAGCATCTAAACTTTAATATGTATTTTATGTATGTTTACACTGTCAAACTTCTGGGAAAAAAATAAATAAAAGGTCTATGCTCCTAACTGTGTCATTTGGCTTTCTAGTCATACCAACGTCCTATTCGGTATAATCGAAGTGACCGACCCGTTTTTGTCCGAGGTGCGGTGCCCTGTAGGGTCTGTACAGTAGGTGAAACGCTGGAGGGATCCAAGGACTTTGCCACTAAAGTGTGGCCGTGGCTGCTACCCCGTGAACGGTTATGCCACATCATTATTTTACACACAAGCCATAATTGTTTCAAATCTAAATGATGTCCTGCTTCTGAGGAACTCTTGGCTACTTTACAGATTATATAATGGACAAAAGCTCTTCAAAAAGCTAGAAGACACTAGGCCTCGCATTTTAATAAGGAAAGTTTAACGGCTTTGTTTTTTGCATTTCAGAGAAGTATTAAAAATACAATAACGAGTTTGGCTTTACAGATATATAAAGGGACAGTTTAAGTGCATATTTAACAGACCCCTTATTAGTGAAAAACTTAAACACAAAATTAAGTCTTCTATGTAGAGGAGATGGAAATTTATCTTTTGTACATCGGATGTCAGAATCTGATTTACCTAAATTAAAAATAAGGTTAGATTGAGGATAAAAAGGGAGGGGTCTAACAAACTGGGCACTACTAAGGAAGAAAGAGAAAAAGGCAAGGAGAAAGGGAAAAAAAAGACGGGATTCATCCGGTGCCACAACTGGGTGACGCACCCAATAAAACACACCGCAGGACTAGGGCTGGGCCTCAGACCGATCTTCACACTCCCAATCAAGCTGCGCTGTGACACAACTAGAAGAAAACGGAGCATTTTCTACAAATACAAAAAAGTAAGCCACCTTATGAATTAGAGACAAACAAAAGTAACAGCCAAGAGTCAGAAAAAGAAACCCTGAAACGAGGCTAGATTTGAAATGCAGGAGAGCATAGCTGAGAGAGGCCACAAATGAGGGACTTAAATCGTGAGACATAAGGAAGACTCTATTTCAAGCAATTCCTCGAGTCGGGAAAGAGTCCAGAAAGAAATTTTGATGCCCCTTCCTAAGAAATTTTAAAATAAGACGAGACTTCTTTCCAGGTTTGGGATCCTTTCTATTTGGAGAGAGAAAAGTAATAACCCTCTAGTGTACTCTTTTTTTTAAAGGCCCAGACTTATGGAAAAACTATGGTCAATATGGTCACCTCCACTAAAGCCATTCCTCTCCTAGGCTGACTGGTACAGCGGCTCTTAAACGTTCCTCTGCCCCAGCAAACCTGACTCACTACGTCAGGGAACCTCACTATGAAGAAAGGGGGTTATTTGAACAAGTCCCCTAAATGATTTTAAAATTCGTTACCTTTGCAAGTTTTTGAAAACCTTTCCAAGGTTTTGAAACCTTGTGTCAGGCTTCCGAACATACATATAGTGAGTTTCACAACCAGTAGGTTCCTTAGGTGTAACTGCCCTTCACTCTGAGGGTGCCAAAATACAATGCTGTCTTAGAAATACTACGGGGACAGGTGACAAGAAGGTGAAATTACGGATTACGGCATTAGTAGCATCTATGGGTCACACTCATCTACAGACTTGTCTGCAAAACGTAAAGGAAAGAGCTCAGTAAATTCCAAGTCAACGACACAGACTCCAAATCCTTAGAAAGAAGTATTACCTCGCCTTAAAGTAATTAGATAAACTTCCTCCTGAGGAAGTTGTGCTCCTTTCATCATGAATGGAGGAGGACTCATTACTTGCCACTACGACAAGAGCTGCTGTATTACGGACTCCATGAACATCTCAAAACGCATTAGTCCCCCCGGGCTCATACGATACGTACCTGTCCATTCACCCACCCCTAAGGCTTAATTCTATTGTGTAAGTAACTTTTGTTTCTCACCAGTCAAGAGGATCCAAATAAGAGCACAAATACAAAGTAAATGCAATAAGGGATAAAATACAGGGGGAAGAGTGTGTGCTCTGGTGTCGAAAGTTCTAGGCCTGATGCCTGCCTCTGTCACTTCTCAGCTGTGCAATTCTGGACACGTTACCACTGCTCTGGGTCAAGGCTTCCTCACGTCTAAAATGGACCAGCAGAACTTTTTCATAGTATTTTTCTTGAGGATCAAATGGTAGAATGCACAGATAGCCTTATCATAGTGTCGTGCCCCGCCCCATATTCTCTATGCAGTAATGTTGTGGCTGCTGCTGGTAGGATTATTATGACATGGATATGCCCAAGCCCGGAGCTTTGAGAAATGCCTGCGTGTGGAAATACCCACGCTCCACACCCTAATGGCAACAGAATGAAGGGTGTGCTGGCTTCAGTCACTGCTCTCCCACCCTCCAGAATTTAGGTTCAGATGTATTAGTGGAATGGGGAAGCAGAAGAGAGTCAGAGAAACATTTACTATCACCGCAGAATAAGAAAATGTGGCTAGATTACAAGATCACAAGTATGTGCTATTCAACAATCTTCCATAACAATGCTTGGAAGCAGCAGCAAATTCCTTCAACACCAAAGATGTCAAATGAAAGCCAACCCAAAATCCTTTTTAAGATTATTCCTTATGAAATGCATTTTAAGAGATAGATGAGGAATGACAGCAAACTACTGGCCAACATCATGGTTAAATGTTAAAAGTTATACATCTATTAAAATCAGAATCAAAACAATGCCTAGTTTTTAAGTAAATTTTTGTTTTTTTAAAAATTTATTTCTGAGAAAGAGAGAGAGAGAGAGACAGACAGACAGACAGACACAGCATGAGCAGGGAGTGTCAGAGAGAGAGGGAGATACAGAATCTGAAACAGGCTCCAGGTTCCGAGCTGGCTGTCAGCACAGAGCCCGATGCGGGGCTCGAGGTCATGAGATCATGACCTGAGCCGAGTCAGATGCTTAACCACTGAGCCACCCAGGCGCCCCAACAATGCCTAGTTTGTCATCAATCTTTTCAACATTATTTGGGAAACTCCAGAACAGGAATAACAGATATAATTATATGGAAATAAGAAACAAAATTATTGCTAGTAATAGACTGAAATAATGGTCTATCCAAAGGATTCCTCAGGAATGCCTTCGAAAGAATAACCTTAAATAACTAACAACAACAACAAAAAAGGAAACATGAAGTATTTTCTCATATGCTGGCAACAAATGATTAGAAAATTATAGGAAAAAGATACCATTTGTGCAGCAGCAACAAATCAAATCTACAATACCTAAAATAGCATTCGCATGAAATGTGCAGGGCCAAATAGGGGAAAAGCTAAAAAAGCATTAATGCAAGGTATCAGCTGAGACTCGATGAACACGATAAACAAAGATCTCTCCGTTCATCTATTCTTTCACTCAACAGACATTTATTCAGCACCTGGAACGTACCAGGCTTCAAGGCCAAGTACTGGAGACACACCTTGAATGATACTGTGAAAACGCGATCATTTCCAGTGTAACCCATGGACAAATATATCCCAGTGAGATTCTTTTTGGACAACGACATGAAACACTTCAATTCATCTGGAAAAATAAATAGGCAAGGGTAGAAAAAAGGAAGAACCAGTAGAGTATTTTACATGTTCTGTGGAGGAAAACACTTGCAAGACAGAAGAGTAGGAACATAAAATAGGAAGAGAGGCACAGTATAGAAGTGCAAGTGCAGTCACAGCACAGTGCACAGAAGGGTCGTAGGGACTCCCGTTTCCTCAGAGGGTTGTTGTGAGGAGTGAGGGCAAAATGAGACAATTCACGTAATGTGCTTAGCACAGTGCATACCACATAGAAACTCCCAAACACTGTCAACTTCAGGAGGAAGAAAAAACGTCAGAAACCAAAGGGCAGGGGGAAGACTCAATAAAGAATGCTGGGGAGACTGGCAAACAGCCTACTTTTGACATCACTTCATGTGAGAACGCCTACACAGCAAACTAAAAAAGAGAACATTAAAAAAAAAAAAAGGAAGTCTTAGAGCCAGCAGAATTTAAATGTATTGCTCAATCTCTGGGAGACTTTTTTTTTTTTAATTGGGAAAGGGAAAAAATATCACAAAGAAATCAACAGCCTTTTCTATACAAAACTCCTAAATTTCTTTATGTTGAAGTAATGACGTGAATAAAAATATTCAAGGAGAATATCATAAAGGAGACTACTCATCCAAAACTTACAAAATTGATAAGAAAAATATTTAGATTCCCAATGGTAAGCGGGCAAAGGACACAGACAGAACATTTAAAAGACAGGAAGCATCGTGATCGATAAAGTACATGGACATATGAACTACCACATAATAAATGAGGAATAAAAATAAAATGTGATACCATTCTCATTATTAATTCAGCGAGCAATGTCTGAGAAATAGAAAGTATAGTCAGGGAAGCCATCGTGAAATAGCCACGTTCCAAAGTTGGCATGACTCCTATGAACAGCTCCCAGCCCCGCGATGAGCAAACAGCTGTCCCGAGCTGCCGCCCGGGCGTCTGGCAGCAGGAGAACCCTGCACACACGTGGTCCAGCCGCTCAGATAAGGCCTGAGCTTGGTTTCCACCACTAGCTCCTGCTTTGCTTTTCCTGGGCACAGTTTTAAATAGCCTGTGAAAGTGAGTGACTGTCGTCCCATCTGCCCTGCAACTAATAGGTTCTTGTTACCCCCGAGCTCTATTTCCTGCTCGGTGGTAAGCTGGGATGGAAGCCTGCCCTTCCTCCAGCTCACTGTGTCCCCATCCCCTAAACACTTGTGGGATCCCAAGTAATAAATCTTATGACTTGACTTCCTTTGGGTTAGTGTGCTAGAATAAATCAAACCAAAACCTCCCTGGGGCTCTCACTTCCCGATAGGGGAAGCACAGACGCTTCGGGAGTTACCTGCCAGCACCGCGTATGTGGTTTGTGCAGGTCGTCATCCGCAAAGTCCTATTTCCCCTTAAATCCCTCCCCTTTTTAATCAAAGTATAGTTGACATGCAATGTTATATTAGTTTCAAGCATACAACCTAGTGATTCAGCAATTCTATACATTACTCAATGGTCTCCATAATAAGTGTAGTCACCATGCAATGTTATTACAATATTATTAACTATATTTCCTATTCTGTACCCCTTTCATCTCCAGGACTCATTTATTTTACACCTGGAAGTTTATACCTCTTAATCCCCTTCACCTATTTTGCTCATCTTACACACCTCCCCTTTGGCAACCACCAGTTTGTTTTCTGTATTTAAGAGTCTGTCTATTTCCGTTTTGTTTAATTTTAGATTCCACATAGTGAAATCACATGGTAATTGTCTTTTTCTGCTGGCTTATTTCACTTAGTGGAATACCTTCTAGGTCCATCCAGGCTGTCACAAAGATGTCTTCTTTCTTATTGCTGAGTAATATTCCACTGTGTGTGTGTGTGTGTGTGTGTGTGTGTGTGTATTTATACACCACATCTTCTTTATCCCTTCACCTATCAATGGGTACTCGGGTTGCTTCCATATTGGCTTTGTAAATAAGGCTGTGAGATACAAAGGGGTGCGTATATCTTTTCAAATCAGTGTTTTCATTTTCTTTGGGCAAACACCCATCATGGTATAATCTGCATATTCTTAAGTTAATACACCAGCCAAAGGCCTCCCAACACAGCAGTGTTAAAAAACCTAAAACATTTTAACCTTTAACCTAGTAAATTCTAGGTCAGTTCCTTCTAACGGCAGGAAAAACGGAAACAATGGTAAATATCTACCATTAGGACATTAGGTAAGTAAATCATGATCCACTGACCAGAATATTAAGTGTCCATTAAAAATATTTATGAAGAGTTTTTTAAAGTCTGAAATGTGGAAAACGCAAAAACTAAAGAGATAAGCAAAAATTAGAGGGTATAAACTTAGAACTATGGATTACATACAACAAAAAAGAGATATATACCAAAATGCTAATCCTGTATCCCAAGTACATTTCATTAATGGCTTGGTCCTTGAAGAACGCAAGAGATCTAAGAAAAGAACGACTGAGACAGCTGCCCAAGAGATCTAGGTCGAGGAGGAGAACAAGAAAATGAGAAGACAAAAAATGAACTGTGAATGGGTAGGAGTGGTCAGGAAACTAGAGGGTATCATGAACTAAAGACCAGGGACCGAACTTAATCGGCATTCATGGCAGCACATACGCAGGCAGACCTCAATTTAGTGGGCTTCACTTTACTGCACTTCACAGACGGTGTGTTTTCTGCATATTGAAGGTTCGTGGCCACCCTGCATTGAGCAAGTCTGTTGGTGCCATTTCTCCTATAGCACTGGTCGTCACTTTGTGTCCTTCACATTTTGGTAATTCTGCCAATATTTAAAACTTTTTCGTTATTATTATGTTTATTATGGTGATCTGTGATCAGTGATCCTTGGTGTCACTACTATAAATTGTTATGGGGTGCCTGGAACCACATCCATATAAGACGGTGAATTAATAAGTAAATGTGTGCATTCTGTCCGCACCCCTGCTTCATGTCTCCCTTCCTTTCCTTCAGCCTCCCAATTTGCCGAGACACAACAATATTGACACTAGGGCAGTTAATGACCCTACAGCGGCCGCTAAGCATTCACTGTAACTCAAAAGCTAGAGGTGATCAAGCTTAGGGAGGAAGGCATGTCGAGAGCCAAGACAGGCTGAAAGCAAGGCCTTTGGTGCCAAACAGCGAGCTAAAATGTGATTGCAAGGGAAAGTTCTTGAAGCTACTGCAGCGAACACACAAATGGCAGGAAAGTGAGCCGGCCTTGTCACTGATATGGAGGAAGTTTTAGTGGTCTGAATACAAGATGAAACCAGCTGCAACATTCCCTTAAGCTAAAGTAAGACTCGAACTCTCTCAGTTCTATGATGGCTGCGAGAGGTAAGGGCACTGCAGAGCTCCCTTTGAAGCTGGCAGAGAAGTTACTTCATGAGGTTTAAGGAAAGAAGTCGTCTCCGTAACAGAAAAGTGCAAGGTGAAGCAGCAAGTGCTGATGGAGAAGCCGCAGCAAGTTCTCCAGAAGATCCAGCTCAGATCATTCGTGATAGTGGCTGCACAGAACAGCGGGTTTTCAGTGCAAATAAAGCAGCCTCCCGTTGGAAGAAGATGCCATCTAGGGCTTTCATAGGTAGAGAGAAATCAAAGGACAGGCTGACCCTCTTTTTAGGGGCTAATGCAGCCAGAGACTAAGTCGAAGCCAGTGCTCATTTATAATTCCAAATATCCTAGGGCACTTAAGAATTATGCTAAACCTACTCTGCATGTGCTCTACAAATGCAAAAACAAACCTGAACAACAGCACATCTGTTTACAACATGGTTTTACTGAATATTTTAAGCCCACTGTTGAGACTTGCTACTCAGAAAAAAGATTCAGGGGCGCCTGGGTGGCTCAGTAGGTTAAGCATCCGACTTTGGCTCAGGTCATGATCTTGCAGCTCGTGGGTTCAAGCCCCGTGTCAGGCTCTGTGCTGACAGCTCAGAGCCTGGAGCCTGTCTTCGGATTCTGTGTCTCCCTCTCTCTCTGACCCTCCCCTGCTCATGCTGTCTATCTCAAAAATAAATAAAACATTTAAAAAAAAAGATTCATTGCTGACAATGCGCCCAGTCACACAAGAGCTGTGATGGAGACAGACAAGGAGATTAATGTTGTTATCATGTCTGCTAACACAACATCTATCTGCAGCCCACAGATCAAGAAATAATTGTGACCTTCAAGTCAGAGTTAATAAAAACATTTCATAAGGAAGGCTCTAGCTGCCACAGACAGTGATTCCTCTGAGGGATCTGGACAAAGTAAATCAAACACCTTCTGGAAAGGAGCTACCATTCTAGAAGTCATTGAAAACATTTGGGATTCGGGGCACCTGACTGAGTCCGTTAAGGGTCCAACTCTTGATCTCAGCTCGGGTCTTGATCTAAGGTTCTGCAGCTCAGGCCCTGCGTTGGAAAGAGGTAAAAATATCAAGATGAACAGGAGTTTAGAAGAAGTTGATTCCAACCATCATGGATGATTTCAGGGGTTTCAAGACTTCAGTGGAAAAATTAATGGCAGCTGTGGTGGAAACAGCAAGAAACTTAGGATTAGAAGTGGAGCCTGAAGATGGGCCTGAATGGCTGCCATCTCACGATAAAACGGATGGGGAGCTGCTTCCTAGGTTGAACAAAGAGAGCAGTTTCTTCAGTTGGAATCTACTCCTGGTGAAGCTGCTGTGAAGACTGCTGAAATGAAATGACAACAAAGGACCTAGAATATGACATAGACTTAGTTAATGAAGCAGCAGCAGGCTTTCAAAGGGCTGACTCCAATTCCGAAAGAAGGTCTGCCAGGCGTAAAATGCTATCGAACAGTGTCATGTGCTACAGAGAAATCATTCACGAAAGGCAGAGTTGATCGATGCAGGAAACTTGAGGGCTGCCTTATTTTAAGAGCCTGCCATGGCCACCCCAGCTTCAACACCCAGCACCCCGATCAGGCAGCAGCCGTCAACACAGAGGCAAGACCCTCCACCAGCAAGATTATGACTCACACAAAGCTCAAATGATAATCAGCATTTTTAGCAAAAAGTGTCTTCAGTTAGACATAATATGCTATTGCGCACTTAACAGCCTATGGTCTAGGGTAAACGCAACTTCGACATTTGAAATTCATCTGATTCACTTTTCTGTGATACTTGCATTATTGCTGTGGTCTGAAGCCGAACCCGCAGTACCTCCAGCCCATGCCTACCTGCTTTATCAGCTTACTGCAGCTCCACGCGGTCAGATGCTGTCAGAATTGTTCCCCAACAAATCTAACCAGATGAGCTCTTTTCTCTCTCTCTCTTTTTTAAAGTTTTAATGTTTTTTATTTATTTCTGAGAGAGACAGCGTGAGCAGGGGAGGGTCAGAGAGAGAGGGAGACACAGAATCTGAAGCAGGCTCCAGGCTCTGAGCTGTCAGCACAGAGCCCGACGCAGGGCTCGATTCCACAAACCGTGAGATCATGACCTTAGCCAAAGTCAGACGCTTAACTGACTGAGCCACCCAGGTGCCCCTTCTCTCCTTTAAACACACAAACCCTTCCCAAAACATTCACAAATTTCCCATATCTCAGAATAAAGTCTACACTCTTACCACGTCTTACTTATGGTCAGGCCCTTGCCTTTAGAGTAGCATCTGCCAATGTGCCAGATCCGTCGCTGTACAGTTCAAACAGAGTGTCTTTCTGTCCCTCCAGTCCACTGTGTTCTCTTGTGAGCTCTCAGATACTGCATGGCCTCTGGGGTACACTACTTTCTCCCTTCTTCCCCGAGCAAACCCGGATCCATCCTCTTGATTTCAGTGTAGAGATCAATCCCTCCTAAGAGTTTTTAGGGTTTCTGACCATCGTAATCTGAATTTACATGTGAAAGAATGAATGAATATAGATCAAAGCTGTACCTGGTGGGCTAACAATGACCTACTTAGAATAGACCAAGTTAAACCTCCAAGTCTTAGTCTACAGTCTAAGTTTCTTCCACTAGGTCAAAATAATAGCTTCAGAGTCCAGAAAAAGGAGAGAGCTAAGAAAATTTAAGAATGAAGGAAGATTTGGCTAGGTGGCTACTTGTAAGTAAGTACCTCTGGGCAGTGTGAGTTACTATGGAATAATACCAAAAAAACGTTAATTATGATATCTGTGAACAACTTAGTACCAGTAGATGACTCAAGGGAAATCAGTCAGAGCAACAGAAACAAATGCCACCTCAAATGTTGCTGTATTAAGCGGATTAGTTTGCTTCACACTTCGAAAAGTGTTGTGCAAAGTGCGGTTTTAAAGAAGTTTAACTTTAAAAAAATGCCATTTTGGCTCAAAGCCCCAACTCCATTAAACACGTTTAGGAACGAGCTGACACATACCCTCAATACACCCATTTATCTTTTCTATAAACTGTGGCCTGATATTATGAATCTGTTGGAAGCTACTGAGGAGATAAAAGCACAAAAACTAAACACACACAGTACAAACAGCAAACTATATAGTTCTTTTCTGATCAAAACAGTTCTAAGTGTATTTAAAGCACATTGTGGTTTAACAGAGCACGAGATAAAGTTTTGTCACCCACAGCGTGTGCTGTTACCTTGGGCAAGTGATTAAATGTCTTCAGGTAAAAATCTAGTTAAGAAGATATATTCTGGGGCCGGGGCACCTGGGTGGCTCAGTTGGTTGGTTGTCTGACTTCAGCTCAGGTCATGATCTCACAGTTCATGAGTTTGAGCCCCGCGTAGGGCTCTGTGCTGACAGCTCAGAGCCTGGAGCCTGTTTTGGATTCTGTGTGTGTGTCTCTCTCTGCCCCTTGCCTGCTTACACTCTGTCTCTCTTTCTGTCTGTCTCAAAAATAAATAAAAATATGTACTCCATGTGGGTATTTTAAGGGATACATTAAAACACGTATTTTAAAGCACTTTGTAGGTGCTACATAAATATTTCAAAGATTACTGCTGTCCCTTGTTTAAGAGATTCTTGGATAATTACCAACATCAGAAATGGAAATGAGTGAACCCATAATGATACATAATTCCCCATGTATGTAGTTACAGTACAAATAACTAGTTTACAAGGTTATTTATACCCTAGGAAATAAGATTTAGCAGTGAAAAAATTAGGACTATTTCATATAGGTACCTCCATGCCAAGTATCGCATAAATCTGATGATATGCTCAATACCAGGAGATGTAGTTTTTCACTTTGTTATTTTGTTGCCCATAGTCACCATCCAAACCAACCAACTGAACTCTTCTGGAAGGCTGAAGGAACTGAAATGCTTGTCAAATCCTTGCCTCAACAGGAAATAAACGAAGATTTAAAGGCTTTTCATCCAGAATGGAAATAAAACCGAAATGAAACACAACATCAGTAAGGGAAAACAAGGGTACCATCACCACAATAACCGCTGGGAAGGCCCTCATTTGCCAAAGAAAAGCCTCAGCAACCGCTACTGCCCGTAAGACATTGTGTAACATGAGAGCCACTGGCCCACGGCCACATCCATTTACCAGTTCTGTTACTTACACATCAGATACTCAGCTGTACTTCCTCCTCCTGATGACAAATAAAGAAAGCAAAGAAAGGTTTAAAAATAATTTTACCTATTCATCTATTGATAAGCTCTGCTATTTCCTCATGGTATGGCTTTCCTGCCAGGATTACAAGAGNTCATTGCCATGTAGTATTCCATTGTACAGATAAACCACATCTTCTTTATACGAGAGATCTTTCTTGCTCTGACAAAGTACATACTTGGATGAAGTGGGGTAAGTCTCTTTGCCCCGTCTCGAAGTTAAAAACCAATAAAAGCTGCAGGACATTAAGTATGAATTTGGAGACACTGTCAAGTTTCTTTAAAACACATTTCAATTAACCAAAGGATCAATGTGAGTTATGTCTCAATGAAGCTGTTATTATTTTCTTTTAAAAAAGCATGCCTAGAGGGAGAAGAGTTAGGTTACCAAGCTGGGCCTTGAATCAAAAGTAGGGGGTTTGCTCTACGTTAAAGGAAGGGCATCCAAGGCAACAGTAAAGTAGGATGGTTCGTGTTGCTGAAGCACAAGGCAAGGCGCGTGCTACCAAGTCGGGAGTGCCTTTCTATTTTTTTTTTTAATTTTTAAATATTTTTATTTATTTCTGAGAGAGAGAGACAGACAGACAGACAGACAGATACAGACAGACACAGCGTGAGCAGGGGAGGGTCAGAGACAGAGGGAGACACAGAATCTGAAACAGGCTCCAGGCTCTGAGCTAGCCGTCAGCACAGAGCCCGACGCGGGGCTCGAACCCATGAACCATGAGATCATGATCTGAGCCGAAGTTGGATACTCAACTGACTGAGCCACCCAGGTGCCCTGGGAGCGCCCTTCTACAGGTTCCCAGCCACTGTGACGGCAGCTCTTCTCGTATTAGCCTTAACTGACCAACTGAGACAAATGGCTTGAGGACTTTTTTGATCACTGTCGTAAAGGCAATGTGGAGAATGCTCACTTGGCATTCAAAGCTTTGTGGGCAGATTTGTGTCTTGGCCAGCTCCCCTAGTCTTCTCGCCAGCTGTGCTGATGACACCCTCAGCCGTGTACCATGAATACCTTCTCCGAGAACGTCCCCGAGGTTTACCTGGAACCATATCAACGATGGCAGCAGCACCAGATTCCCAAAGCAGGGCCAGCCTCTAGCCTTTTACCAGCATGACTTTCAACTTTCTACATTGGTTCCGCAGCCTTGTGACCAATATGAGCAGCACAAAAGATTATGAAGAGCCTTGTATGGGCTGCTAAGGAACAAAGGCTCTACCTTATAAGTCAGTGGTTTTGTTGAAGTGTGGGACCTATATAATGAGGTGGTATGTGAAATAGGCATTGAACAGTTCTGTGTTTCTTTTTTCCATTATCTTTTGCTTACTGGTTTTCTAGTTATAGCAATCAATACTGACTTTCTACTTAGAGTAGAATATAGATTTTCCTTTAAGAAAAAAAGTCCTGGGGTACCTGGGGGGCTCAGTCAGTTAAGTGTCCGGCTTCGGCTCAGGTCATGATCTCATGGTTTGTGGGTTCGAGCGCCACAATTGGGCTCTGTGCTGACTGCTAGCTCAAAGCCTAGATTCTGCTTCAGATTCTATGTCTCTTTCTCTCTCTGCCCCTCCCCTGTTCATGCTCTGTCTCTGTTTCTCAAAAATAAATACATGTAAAATAAAAATAAAATAAAATGCTCTTTAAAAATATAAGGACCATTCTTAGCTTGTAGGCCATACAAAACCAGGCTACGAGTGGCGTGCGGGCAGTATACTGCTGGTGGGCCATAGTTTTCTGACCTCTGGTCTAGGCTATTGCATCAACTTCCTAATTTGATTCTTTGTCAACCAGGATATTACCCCATGCCCTCTATTTTCCTCATTACTGCC
Source organism: Crocuta crocuta (assembly GCF_008692635.1). Classification (NCBI taxonomy): domain Eukaryota; kingdom Metazoa; phylum Chordata; class Mammalia; order Carnivora; family Hyaenidae; genus Crocuta; species Crocuta crocuta. The sequence continues at coordinate 6,114,701 of NW_027551561.1, read as the reverse complement.
AGAATGACCTGTCTCAAACCCACGAATCGTGAGATCATGACTTGAGCCAAATTCAGATGCTCAACTGACTGAGCCACCCAGGCGCCCCTAAAGAACATTTTAAAAAAAACAATCCAAGAGGGCGCCTGGGTGGCTTAGTCGGTTAAGCGTCCGACTTTCGCTTAGGTCATGATCTCGCGGTTCGTGGGTTTGAGCCCCGCGTCGGGCTCTGTGCTGACTGCCAGCTCGGAGCCTGGAGCCTGTTTCAGAGTCTGTGTCTCCCTCTCTCTCTGACCCTCCCCTGCTCACGCTGTCTCTCTCTCTCTCTCCTAGAGATGAATAAAAAATTAAAAAAAAAAAAAAAAACAATCCAAGAAAGAAAGGAAAAGAAAAGAAAGAAAAACTATTTGGCTTGTGAAGCCTAAAATATTTACTACTTGGTACTTTACCAAAAATGTTCATTTGCTAACCCCAACTTTTACAACTGATTGAACTGAACACGGAGTATGAAGATGAAGCTTAAAATGCTTTCTGAAGCAGAACCGGCAAGACTCACTGACTAAGGGATGCATGTGGTTAAGAGCAAGTACAAGTGAAGACTGATGCTAAGGCTTCTCTTTAAAGCTCAAGGCAGTTGGAGACGCCATTACCCAAGGGAAGGAACAGAGAGGAGGATAGTCTGTCTTAAAAATTAAATCACTTTGTTTTCACTGTTAACGAAAAATAAGATTAAATGACAACAAGCCAAAATGAGGTAACAGACTTAACAGTATTATAAAATTAGGAAACAAATTTGCTCCAAAATAGACATTTGCCCCCGGAACGTGTATTTTACAGCTAAGGGGAAAAGTGTTATTTTTTTTCCCCTTAAAAGCTGATGGTTTACTGTAGAAAAGTGAAGTACAATTCTAAAATTGATCACATTTAAGCCTAACATAACAAGAGCCTGTTTCTGCACATTGGCACATCTACTTTCTCAGGAACCTTATGCACAGTTTCTTCAGGATAATTGTCCACAATGAAAGCTGATTGTGCTACACACTCCTTAGATGTTTTAGATGTTCTGCTTTTAAATACAGGTAAAAGCCCACTGGTAGCATGATAAAAATGTTAATCCCGAACACCCTAACTGCTTTCAGAACCAAACATATATTACTTTCAAAACTTTGAAAGTTAAAGGGATGCGAGATACAGGTGCAATAAACACGATGGCAAAGTACTTCGGGATTTCTAAAGAGCAAAGAGTGCTTCCCTTGCTAACAGTGTGTTTGTGTAACTGCCACCCAAGAAAACATTCCAGTGTCCTATTCATGAGACCCAAACCCAAAGACCGAAAAGTTACCGAAGGGAAAATAGGACCTAACAATTTCTAGAGTAATATATTAAAATTGTAACTTGAAATTCTCAAGGAATTGCTATATAAAATTTATGGGCATTAAGATGATTTTATAAATGAGATCCCTTTTCTACATATTTTAAGAGTTTTGAAAGAATCAATGTGTGAAGGTAGAAAGTTCTAGAAACACCAAAAAAAAAGTAGGTCAATTCAAGGTCATATATAAGTATATAAAGGAAAATACTGCTCTTAGAATTGCTGGCTAGTTTCAAAGCTCCAGCATTAAATATGAGAAATTTAGATTTCCCAGAAAAAAAATTAAGAACACAGTTGCTATTCTTACATCAATCCTGGCTACTGTTCACCCAATGCTTACCATTTGCTGGGCCCTGTACTGAACACTATACAAGTACTATCACAATACTGCTAATAAACTTAGGAACCTGGCACAGATCCACAATCCCTCATCTGAAACCCTTGGGACAGGATACAGTCCTGAATTTAGAGCTGTTCGGCCTTGGAGGAAGACAACGCGGTGCATATACTGTTTGTAGTAGTTTGGTTCCAGCAGGAAACAGGTGGCACACTCACACTGGGATACTAGAGAACGTGCATAAAGGAGAGGGGAGGGTTTCCTACAGGAGAGATAAGGGAAACTAGTAGAGATAGTGAGACAGTAGGCCTGAAGGGGGCAGGCAGGGAGCAGTTACCAGAAACCAGATAGATACAGACAGGGCTTTCCGACAAAAACCATGACCTTCACAGAGGGATGCAGTCAGCCTACCATGACCTTGCAGGGAGTGAGCTGAACGAATACACTCCTCTCCAGAGGTCAAAGAGAAGTAGACGAGGAAAGAAGCTCAATGCTACCCTCCACACACAGCTCGGCCTCCCAGGGGACAGCAGGGTGGAGACGTAGAGGGAGTGGGCCTGGAGAGGCAGAGGCAAGTTATCCAGTACATGGCTGCATTTGTCCACATAAATGAACTTCTGTCACAACACCAAAATAACCCTGGCTGAGACAACACGAGTTTCTTGCTTACTTGTATCAGGTCATCCAGTAGCTCAATCATGTCTCGGACCCCCTCCTGAACCCCTGGTTTCTACTAGGTGTTGACAGAAGAGAACAAGAGAGAAGAGTGGTGAGAAGGCCTGGAAGGGACACGGGTCAGTGGAGCCTACATTTTCCTGACCGGGTCACAGACACACAGCACCGTCTAACTATAAAGGCACTTGGAGCGGTGTGGTGATGAGCCCCTCAGGAGAGAAGAAGCACAGACAGAAGCACTAGCCTTATGGTGTACTGCATACCACTTCAGTAGAATCTGAGGCCATACCCCGAATGGGCCTGTCTTCAGGGAAACATTAACACCCACACTGAGTGGGACAGATATAGACAGTACTAATAACAATGACTGACAAAGCCTCACACCAATGCAGATGACGGGTTTCCACCGAGTACGTTTCGGTACCAAACCTTTTTTGACAAAACTTCAGGTTTCCGGAGGATTTTCGATTTGGGTTTCAGAATTGCAGCTAAGGGATTATGAAAGTGCATTTTGATCATTATACAAATGAAGAAACTCTCAAATGGCAGAAAATAGAGATGGGAATTCAACTCAGACCTGTGACTGGCACACGCTTGGAAAAACTGCAGATGACCAACTGGCTCCGATTATTCTAAACATTATTAATGATATCAGCCTGCAGACATGAAGAAACAAAGGAGATACAGCGATCAATTCCAGTGTTTATTGTGTCCTGTTCTGTACCAGCACTCACTGCTAGCGGGCAGAGGGAATACAGATAATAAGATTTAATCCTGACCAAGAGAACACCAGAATATGGTGGAGGAGAGATTTAGGAGGCATCTATAGCAAAAAGCAGACTCGGATCAGTGCTCTAAAAGTATGAAGTCTTAAAATGACTGACTCTGAAGTGCAGAATTAGGGAAGGTTCACAGAAGAGGCGCTGCCATCAGAGTTAGACCTGGAAGGAAGAAGAGAATTGTGAACAGGAAGAAGTCCGTCGGGCAGACGGGGGGAGAACGAATAAACAAAAGGAGGCAGGAGGCATTTAAAGGCCTGAAAAATGACTGGCAAATGGCTTCTGTTTAGGAGCACTTGAGCGGACAGTTCAGAATTTTAAACTTTACCTAATCATCATCAAATGTCTGGGCAGCTTAAGATTAATAAGTAAAAGGAGACAACGAGAAGCCCAAGGTAGGAGAGCCATTTGGCTAGGTGATAATGCAATTTACTGAGAAAGAGACTATGAGAAGAACCTATCTGGGTTCAGAAACAGGAAAGGGAAAATTCTGAATTTTAACTCTTAAAGAAGTTGAGATTGAAGTGTTTGGAGCACCACTAAGGACTTATCTGTGTATTACCTGAGGACTCTGATTTATACATTTTTACTCTGGTTGCTAAGAAGCTTTTTATGTTGACTTTTAGGTCTAATCACGCTCATCTCCCATTCAGTGAGGTTCTTTATTACATGTACCACATAGTAAGATTTAGCAAGCACTGGTTCTATTCATTCAGGAGAAACAAATCTTTATAGCATAGTAAAACAAGTGAGGAACATGTACTGACTTGTACTTCTGCCACTGATGTAGCAATTTCCTTGTGTGTCAACATGATTTTAAAGAGTCCTGGCCAGCATGATGAAAACATTAGCACAATACAACTGAATTTCCCGGTATGTTAATTATCAAGGAAAAGAAATAATCAAAAGACAACATTCCTTTAAAGAATATACTTAATGTGCTTCGATGTGGGTGGTTTAATGTCTTTTAAAAAAAACTTTGTTGGGGTGCCTAGCTGGCTCAATTAGTAAAGCACACGATTCTTGATCTCAGGGTCGGGAGTTCAAGCCCCCAGCTGGATGTGGAGCCTACTTAAAAAGAAAAAAAATTATTAAAAAACAAAACTTTGTTAACACAGTATGACAGTATCACTTTCATATGCAATCTTTTTCTTACTAAGCTTGTTTTATATTAATAAGGCTTAACTTCTTTTCTAATGGATGTATTATTTAATGTATTTTTAAATGCCTGGAATGCTATACTCCCAAATCATTTTTAAAACTTCAAAATAAACATGGTCAGAAACTACCTATAAAAAACATATAAGATGCTTTAAGAAAAATAAAGATCTGTCTCTTAATATCCTTACTTGATTTTAAGACATGATAAGCACAGTAGGCAAAATAATAGAGTCCTCTAGTTAGTCAATCTAGTGAAGAAACTAGTAAGCACACAGTTAAGAGGAGTAACAAAGATATATTCATCAGCATCTTTAAATAAGCAAGTAGAATTTTAAAAAGACTTTATTTGCATTCCTTGATCTCTGCCAAGGACGAGCTGTTTATACTAGTCGTTTGGAAAACACTCAACAGAATATTTCCAAAGAGCAAATCCCAGGTCAAGTTCAGAACACGTGACTTCTTCACTAATTATATTTAAACAGCATACAGTAAGAAGTTAGATTCCCCAAGGGACACTGGAGAAAGCCTTAATTCCTAATCTTCAAAGAAAAAACATCAAAAGGTAATATTAATTTGAAAATTTCTGAATTACAGAGCCAAATGTAACTTTTAGGATATGTTAGATTCCTAAAACTGAAGTCTGTGCTTTAAGTTAAAAAAAATTTTTTTAACCATGACCAACGTGGGGTAGTTGCATTATCTCAAAGATGGCAAGCCATTAGGTTTGAATGTAAGCTAAAAGTAAATAAGCCTTACCGTAAGAATGGTTTGCTGTTAGATTTTTGGTATACGTCTATAGAAGACTGAACTAAGAGTCAGACTCAAGTTCTAGTTCTAGGCAGTTTTAGACATGCATTCTCAGGCAAGTTATGCTCTTTGTCTGGGTCCCTTTGTAAAATGAAGGAGTTGATACTGATCATTCTTTTTCCCTTTTTTAAAAACTACAAAATCGTTGGGGTGTCTGGGTAGCTCAGTAGGTTAAGGACCAGACCAGCTCAGATCATGATCTCACAGTTCGTGGGTACGAGCCCTGCATTAGGCTCTGCACTGACAGTGTATGCCTGCTTGAGATGCTCTCTCTTTTCCCCTCTCTCTCTCTGCCCCTCTCTCACTCATGCTTTTTTTTCTCCCTCTCAAAAATAAATAAACTTAAAAAAAAAAAAAAGACATTGTGAAACCCAAGATGGGCATTTCCCCAGTGCTGGAATGAGGTTTCCTTCAGATTTCCCCTCTTTAAAAACGCTGATTCTTAGATTTGTGTTCAAAGTGTCAGTAAACTTCTATAATTATTTTGAAGCAGGAAAATGATGCTCAAACTATCACTCATCGGCCTGTTTCTCCTGTTTGTCGCTAACACTTCGGGGAATGTAACAACACTAATGACCTCAAATTCTACGACAGTCTCCAGTCCCATGGTGAGCCTGAATTCTCTGACAACCTCGAATCCCAAGACAACCTCGGATTCCAACAAAATCTCGAATTTCAAGATGGCTTCAAAGCTCCATATAACCTCAAATGTGAAGACGATGTCAAATGACAAGACACCTCTGAAAATAGCAGCGATCCCAGAGACCACCACAACCGTAAATATGATGACCATGAAAAGTGGTGGCACGAAACTGAGACCAATGGACAACACTCACTTTCTTCTCTACATAGTATGTTCACTGTTTTGTGTGCACTCAGGCTGAAGTGCGCTTGAACGGTCTGCGCTCCTATCTCAGTTCATTACTATCTGCTGAATTACAACAGGCACACTAGGAAAATCAAATTTATTTCAACTTACTTCTTAGGAAGTTATCTTTATCCTGGCTTAATTAGGTTGTAGATTTTAATTGTGTAAGTTTAATTATTACCTTAATACAATGGTTTCCTTCCTTATTTCCTTGCTTTTGCTAAGACAAGCAAAATATCACGTTTGCCTTTGATATGCCTGCAGAATTGAACTGAAACTCAGATTTTTACATTAAAAGTTTAAGAGAAGAAATTATGTTGGTGACGTCTAACCAAAGGACACCCCGGTGTGTGAGAGAAAGGGACAGAGGATGGGGAATGAGGAGCAGGGTGTGCTATTTTTATATTATTTTTAATTAAACAGACAAGTGCTAATCTTACAAGGAGAGATTACACTACTACACAAAAACACCTGGGTCACCTGTTTCATGAATCTGGACAGTAATATGTTGTTACAGTAAAAAATGGGCCAACTCTATTTTTTGAAAAAAAAATTTGTTTTTTTAAAAATTTAAATAATCTCTACACCTGGGGCACCTGGGTGGCTCAGTCGGTTAAGCGTCCGATTTCAGCTCAGGTCATGATCTCGCAGTTCGTGGGTTCGAGCCCCGCGTCAGGCTCTGTGCTGACAGCCAGCTCAGAGCCTGGAACCTGTCTTCGGATTCTGTGACTCCTTCTCCCTCTGACCCTCCCCTGCTCATGCTGTCTCTCTCTCTCAAAAAAAAAAAACAAAAACAAAACAAAAAACTCTGAAAAAATAATCTCTACACCCAAGGTAAGGCTCAAACTCATGACCCTAATATCAAGAGTCTCATGCTCTTCTGACTGAGCCGGCCAGGCGCCCCAGTTCTGCTAACTCTTATAATGTATAATGCAGCTGGTCCAATGGCAAGATTATCTTGCTCCGAGAAAACATTTGTCTGGTGTCTGAAAAGGTCATTTATAGACCAGATGCCTAGAATTCAGAACTCTTCCCTACAGAAATATTTCTCAAAACTATTAGAGTTTCATGCTGGTCTACAAACCAGCCCAGTGGGATTCCCAAACTTCATTAATAAACTGATTACAGAGGAATCACTCTGGGTGCCTGCTAAATACATAGATTAGGCTCTCCCAGAGAGATTCCCATTTGGGAGCCTAGGACAGGGCCTCGGGGTATGCGTTGTGTTTTAATTCTCCAAGTCAGTCTCCCAGCTAGGTTTAGGAGTGACTTACAACTTCTTTTAAGTTTCAGTTTATACACAGGTCACTCACCGTTAATAACAATGCCTCAGAAGGTTACTGTCAGGGTTAAATGAAAAAGTCTATCATATGTACAGCTTGCCTGATGCAGAGAAAGCACTCAGTAAATGCTCGCTATTACTACTGGTACTACCCCCCCCCCCAAAGCAATTGGCAGGTATCATAATAGTCCTAAAGTTCATTATATCTTTTAGGTTTTATATTTTTTATTATTCTCCAAAAATAACCCATGCTCCTGGTAACAAGTCAAAAAACACAGAGATACATAATAAATATTCGGACCTCTACCTCCTCCAGTCATACTCCCCTGAGATAAGCAATGTGAATAGTTTAAGGTATATGTTTTCACGCATTTCTCAATCTGTATATGCTTGAGCACATATACTAGTCTGCACCTTGTATAACAAGGGGCAGAGTCCTCCTTCTGGGTCTTTTTAAAGCTGCACTAGAACACTGCTGCTACTCTTGCCTGATCAGAATCCATTTTTCCTAATGCTGGTATCTGCGATCCAATTTTCCCTTTCAACTGGCGCAATTCAAGCAGGGCCTCCTCACTGAGTTCCAGGGACAGTTTGGTCCCCCCCCCCCCCCCGCCATGGTGACTGCCTCAGGAAGTGGCATGTGACTCAAGCTAGCCCAGTAAAACCAGTCCTTTTGCTGCACCTATGGCAAAGAGGTCATTTTCCCTCAGTTGTTAAGCTGAGAACGCAATCCGCTGCTGCCCAGAGGGAGAGCTTCCTGGGAAGAATATCGACCCAAAGGAAGCAGAGTCGAGAGACAGAGCAGACCATGGAAGACCATGTTCTCCACGCTCTGCACACGGTCATGCAAGAAGCCAGTCCACCTCTTGATTTTCTCAGATACATGTGCCCACCAATACCCTTTTTGGTTTGTACAAGTTCGAATTTCATTTCTGTCACTTGTAACAAGCAGAATAAACTTAACACATTGTATATCATTCTAGAATAGAGACAGCATCATATATTCAACTATTCCCCTTTTGAAAAACAGTTACACTGTTTTTTTTTTCTTACTACTATAAACAAGGATGCAACAATTGTTCTTGTATTTATGGTACTTTAACTACTATAGGGTAGGAGCATAAATATATGGGAGGGAATAGCAGGGAAAGATTAGAAACGAAATCAGGTAAAAATTACAGAGCACCTTGCATGCCTGACAACAGAGCCTGTTGATTCCTGTATATGAGGAATCAGTGGTGCTACCTGATGCACTGAGAGCGACAAGATGAGATGTGTGTGGAAACTGCCTCCAGAAACAATGTGAAGATGACTTGGAAGAAGTTCCCTGGGAATTAGGAACTTGGAAGCTAATGCTGCATTAGTACAGGTAAGAGCTAAAAAGAAAGTCTCAGTAACAGCAGTGGGGGCGGGGGGAATGGTTCCAAAAGGCATTTTCAGGGCACCTAAAAGAAATATTAAACCATTAAGATCCAATTTAAAAACAAAAATGAGAACAAAAGCCAAAGGACAGCCCCCGCTAAAAGAATCGCACTAGGTGGTTATTTTGATCACACGATTGTCAGCTAGGAAGGAGCATGTACTTGACTGGCCAACCAACACTTGGCATGAAAGGTTTTGCCAAAGAGATATTGTTCAGCTGAACCACATTCTCTTTCTGGAATATGAAGCATGAAGTGTTGAGGTAATGAAAGAGTTAGTTAACTGGGGCTAAAACTGGAGGGATACAGAAAGAGAAAAATCATGAAGTACAGTTGATTATGAAGCCAAGAGAGAGTCAGAGTGTAAGCTGGTTCCAGAACTGATAGCCACCTAGTTCCATCTACACTTGGGCAGGCTCTGCTGTGATTCATGTTTTTCCTGAGAAAATAAGGTTTTCTGTGCAATAACAAAGGCCTCACTAAAACAACTTAATTGATCTGTCAAGATCTCACCATTAAAATCAAGACTAGGTGACTGATAATGAGGAGGATAAAAGAAAGAGGTAAGAATTTAAGAAGATTAGGGTTTCTAGCATGGGAAAGAATAGTGATGTTATTGAAAGGGAGAACAGAGTGTGAAAAAGTGGAACTGAATATATGTAGACTGAATTCAGTTTTGCATACTTCAAGTCTGAAATGTGTGTGGACGATCTGTAAGGTAAATGGAATCCACAGGTCAAAAGACATTAATGAATACATTGTAGTCCAAGCCACAGAAACACAGGATTATCAAAAGAGAAGTCCTACCCAAATGCTCTTTGGTAAAGTTGGCTAAGTAGAGAGAAGGCCTTTACAATCTACTTCTGGACTTGTGTACAGTGGAGGAAATGGCCCCCTCTCTGCTCTGAGCTACTATGTAACTCTTTTGAGCTAAGACTTCACACCAGGGGAAAATGAAGGCCAAGAGGAGCTCTCCAAGGTCTCAGTAAAAAATGGAAAGTATTAAAAATCTGAAATTGGAAGAGTCCTATCCAAAAACAAAAACAAAAACGAAAGAAAACCTCAAACATACTCTGTACAGAACTGTAAGTCACAAAATACTTTTGGGGACAGGTCTACAGATAGTTTTTACAAGTTCTACCCCTTTTCTTTTTTTTTTTTTTTTTTTTAACATATGAAGAAACAGATTCAGAAAAAAATAACTTGTCTAAGATTATGTGGCTAATAAAGCAACAAAGTTGAGAATCCTTAACACTCTTAAATCACCATGTTATGTAGGTTCCCTGGAAATCTCACTGATTTAATCCAACAGAGGGTGTCTGCACTGAGGTTTCCCACAAATCTTTGCTACTTGAAAACCAACAAGAATTTAAAGGGGGAGGAGGACACGCACCTGTCTGCCTCTCTCACCAATGTTTCACTTTCAATTACTTTAGCAACATAGGGAGGGTCAAAATCTACTGGCTGCATTAAAAGTTGGGGTTGAAATACAAATATGGTTCATGGCAATTGCAAAAGGAAATGAAACTGAACCAATTTAGAAAAAGGAACTGATAGAAAAGTTGGAGAGAAGACTTTCAAGGGAAATGAAGAGACATTACTCAGAGTTGTTCAAGAGGCGAGTGCAGGGTAAACACAAGTTTCTGTACTCTCCTAATTCCCTAAACACGCAGTTCTCGAGGCTTCCCGGTCTTAATGCTATCTGAGTCCTTTGATTAAATGAGTTTCCCACCTGGTGCATTCCTTTGTTCAGTCCTCTTCTGCCATTTCAAGACCTCCATTTCCTATATACTGGCAAGTTCTTGCCACCCATGACCATTCAGTCTCCTGACATAATCTTCAATTTACGCTAAATTCAGGACACTCAGGAAGATTAATTTCTACAGCTACTGAACAGTAAAACTAAGATTACATGTAGTCCCTTGAAATTCCAAAACCAATGGTCTCTCTGTTAGACCACATTGCCTCTGCCCTTCAAACACCATGAGTTTATGACATGAACAGGAAGAAGTCAAAAGTCAAAGTCACTGGCCACCTAGTGTCACAGGTGAGTTCTCAAAAGGTAGAATGAGGCAAGAAAGAGAAGACAATAGCAGGAAAAGCAATGCAAAGCCTCATGCCTACTGTTAAGGAGGAGCTCACAGCATTTCCTGAAAGGTTTTCTGGGAACTAGCCTGGACTGAAGACAGCATGAAAAAAAATGCAATCAATTTTCCAAGCTGTCACCTGTGCCACCATTATAGAAATATCCACACCTTCTCTAAATTATTTGTTAAATCACCCTGATGTCGTCATACTCAGCATATTACCAAAAGTTCTTCGAAAGAGACTCTTAAAGTTCGACTTCTGCTCAAAAAGATAAATTTGTGACTGTCATGTTATAGATACTATTTAATCAGAATACATCTAAAAAGATTCTTTGCAATTTTTTTATTCTTGGTAATTAATCCACTGTAAGAAGTATTAAAAAAAAATTGATGTAAGAAAAAGAAGCCAGTAGGAAACAGGTTTCCGGAAAAGCAATTTCTAATACACCATGCATCATTCTGGGGATGGGATGGTTATTTACCCAGCTATACTCTTCCAGGTAAACTGGTCTTCAATTCCAGTGAGGTCAAGTGGGAAAAATCAAACTTGCCGTCTTTCTCCATTTGTGATTATTTTAAACACTCTGATAAGAGAAACTGAAACAGTATTTCTTACCTCCGTGCCACATAATAAAATATAGGATTCCCAGCTTTGGAAGTCCCAGCTTGGTAGAAAATACTTAATGTTTTCAAAGCCTTGAACTCTTCTTTTTCATGTACTTGATGCCTGAAAGGAAAAACAAAAAAATAGAGTAACTCATTGGCTTTATATTGTCCAATGAGTATTTATAAAAACCCATGATTAGACCAGTGATAAAATGTACTAAATGACAAAACATTTAAAAAGCAACACACTTTCTGAAGGGCAATTTGACAACAAGTACCCAAAATTTCAAGGTTTTACTCTGAAACATAACAAGTGGTCCTTAAGACTATCCTAAGTACTGGGCAGTAATATTAACCATAGGATTGTTTTTAAATTTAAAATAATTCTATAATATTTATTTTTGAGAGAGAGAGCGCGTGAGAGAGAGAGAGCGAGTGAGCGGGAGAGGGACAGAGAGAGACAAACACACACACACAGAATCTGAAGCAGGCTCCAGGCTCTGAGCTGTCAGCACAGAGCCTGACGCAGGGCTCGAACTCCCAGACTGTGAGATCATGACCTGAGCCGAAGTCAGATGCCCAACAGACTGAGCCACCCAGGCGCCCCTACCACAGGATTGTTTTTAATCGTGGCATTTTTTTTTTCTAGAAGCTGTTGAGTTTTTATTTATTTGTTTTTCAAGAGTCCAGTTGATCAACCTTTCCTTTTTTGTTCATGATTTTGAATGATTAAAAAGCCTTCCTTTGGCTGTGTTTTCTTCTGCATGGGCGTTTAGCTTCATGAACAGTGTGAGCACCTTTTTTCAGATGGTCACTCAGTTCTACCAACACCATGTATTAAAATTCCATTCTATGGCTAAAATCAAAAACACAAGAAACAACACATGTTGGTGAGGATGCTGGAGAAAAAGGAACCCTCATGCACTGTTGGTGTGAATGTAGGTGGACACAGCCACTGCGGAAAACAGCATGAAGGTTCCTCATGTAAAAATTTAAAGACAGAATTACCAACGATCCAATAATTCCACTACTGGGTGTTTACCCAAAGAATATGAAAACATTAACTTGAAAAGATGCACACGCCCTATATTTATTGCGGCATTACTTCTAAGAGCCAAGGTATGGAAGCAATCCAATTGTCCACTGCTAGATGAACTTGTAGTCATATGTTAAATTCCCAGGTGTATTTTAAAATACTTCTGAAAAAGCATGATTTGATTTTTATATATTCTACTAAACATTCAGTGTGTGTAATTATTTGAAGATTCAGGTCATTCACCAACCCTGGGACATTTTCCTCTGTTGTCTCTTCAAATATTACCTCTTCACCATTCTCTCTAAGCTCCATTTCTGAAACACCTAATAATCATTTTGGACCTTGTCATCTGAATCTCTTAACTTTTTTCAGACTTTCCACTTCTTTATCAATCTGTACTGACCATATGGTGGCAATGTGCTCAGAAATTATGTTCCAGCTATGTATTTTAAAAGTAAAATATTTCAAAAATATATTTCCTTTGGGGGCACCTGGGTGGCTCAGTCAGTTAAGTGTCTGACTCTCGATATCAGCTCAGGTCATGATCTCAGGGTCATGAGACTTAAAAAAAAACTTTTTTTTTTAATGTTTATTTTTTGAGAGATAGAGGAGGGAGGGAAAGGGGCAGAGAGTGAGACACAGAATCCAAAGCAGGTTCCAGGCTCCGAGCGTCAGCACAGAGCCGATGGAGGGCTTAAACTCACAGAACCGCAAGATCATGACCTGAGCCTAAGTCAGACGCTTAACTGACTGAGCTGCCCAGGCGGCCCTCAGGGTCGTGAGACTGAAGCCTCAGTCTCCCTCTGCCCCTCCCCCACTCATGTTGGTGCTCTCTCTCAAAACAAATAAACATTAAAAAATATATATATATAGTTCCTTTGACCTCATATTTCCGTGCATCATGCTCCTTGTGTCTTGGAAGGGGTGGGGAGGACAGGCTGTTTCTCAGTTTATTATATTGCCAGTACCAGGTCAGTGTTTGTTTAGTATTACTGAAAACAACCTAGATATCATTTGATATGAGAAACAGGCACACATATGCATAGATATATGATGATGAGGCTATCTGCTCTACATTAAGTGAGTTATCTCTTAACAGGTGAATATCTCTAAGAAGAGTAACTGAGAATTTTTTGCTTTCTTCTTCAGATTTCTGAGTTTTGTGGGGCGCATGGGTGGCTCAGTCGGTTAAGCATCCGACTTTGGCTCAGATCATGATCTCACGGTTCGTGGGTTCGAGCCCCGCGTTGGGCTCTATGCTGACAGCTCAGAACCTGGAGCCTGCTTAAGATTCTATGTCTCCCTCTCTCTCTGGCCCTCCCCTGCTCACACTGTCTCTCTCTGTCTCTGTCTCTCTCTCTCAGAAGTAAATAAAACATTAAAAAATTTAAAAAATAGATTTCTGAGTTTTGAATAATTTAGCAATGTTTATTTTTATAGTTGAGAAAATTCTAAAGCTTTCATCATTTTTTTTTTTACAACAAAAACAGGCCTCAAAGAGCATCAGTGGGAGCTGAGAAGAGAACAAAAATAACACTTAACATTTATTGAACACTATATATACACCACAACTGTTAGATCAGTTAGTCTCGCAAAGCATGGAAGATTGTTTTATAAGGGAAGCTAGGGTCGTAGATAAGAGCAATAAACAGGCTTTCTTAGAAAAGTGGGGAAATGGGTAGGATGTCCTCAATAATGTTTAATAAAAAAGCTTTATATTTTTGTACTATGGAAGTTTCCATTACAATTTTGTGTGGAAAATATTCCTTTAATCACTTAGGAATAAACATTTGTTGCAACGAAAAGACTAGAATAGAGCTAAAGATAAAAATTAAGCTGGAAAGAAGACTGTTTTGTAGTCACACATTCTCTTAATGGTAGCAAAGAACTGAAGTATACAGAACTATGGTCTGTAGGAAATATGACCAACAAGCAGCACGTACACTGCAAGGCACAGTATATGCAAATCCTGAACGTGAATTAATTTCTGAACTTTAATTTCTGTTTTTTTAAATTTTTTTAATGTTTTATTCATTTCTAGGAGAGAGAGAGAGAGACAGCGTGAGCAGGGGAGGGTCAGAGGGAGAGGGATTCACAGACTCTGAAACGGGCTCCAGGCTCTGAGCTGGCAGTCAGCACAGAGCCCGACGCGGGGCTCGAACCCACGAACCGCGAGATCATGACCCAAGCGAAAGTCGGACGCTTAACCGACTAAGCCACCCAGGCGCCCCAATTTCTGCTTTTTTTATTTCTATCTCTGGCACATGTTATGAACAAAACACCCACAGCCACTGAAGAACTGACTAAGTGACTAAGTGTAAAGTACGATGAAAGGTGCTTTATTATTATTTTTCTTAATGTCTTTGAGAGACAGAAACAGAGAGTGAGCAGGAGATGGGGCAGAGAGAGAGGGAGACACAGAATCTGAAGCAGGCTCTAGGCTCTGAGCTGTCAGCACAGAGCCTGACGTGGGACTCAAACTCACAGACTATGAGACCATGACCTAAGCTGAAGTCAGATGCCCAACCGACTGAGCCACCCAGGTGCCCGAAGAAAGGTGCTTTAAAGACTGAAGGATTCAGCATATATTGTTGCTGGAACATGAATGCCTTATGAGGAGGGTCTCTCACCTCACAAACTAAATCCCTCTAAACGAGACTCAAAACAAATGTCCGCAGGAATTTTATAGCACTACTGAAATTTACCGAATTCTGTGAGTCTCAATCTACAAGCAGTTAATAGCATGGACTTTGGGACGGTTCTGAAACCTGCTGCGGTGTGGCGGAAAGAGTTCAGAGCTTAAAACCAAAGGACCTCCGACTGAGGTGCAGAATCTTGGGCAGATCACTTACTCACACTGAGCCGCAGAATCTCCCTGAATATGATTATCTTTCCCCCCAATAAGTATTCAATGCAAAAACACCTCAAGGCAATATGACAAAGTACTATTTAATAAGATACTATCATTTTTATAAGAAAACCGACTATAGAACAAAACACATGTCAACAATAGATAAGGTAAGAAAAAAGTGGGATCCCAAAATATGGCGATGCGGTCATCAGGCACGTCTTTCCTGAGAATCTTCCATCAGAAACACAAGCGCATCTCAGAAGCGGTCTACTGGTAAACCTCGCATCTCATCCAAAAGAAAGCAAGTATTATTTCGCGGTGGTACTTTACCTAGTCATAAATTCCTCAAACTTTGAACTGGTAAGGTTAAGGCTGGACCAGTGTGTGTCGGCCACGGGTTTGTGCTCCGGAGGACCCAGGTAGGCAAGAAGTGTTGCCATCTTATCAAAAGGTCGTCTTCCAACAGCTTTGTGATCCCTAGAAATGGCAAACTACTTAGAAAGAGGTAGCAGTTCACATCTAGATGCACACATTGCTTTAGATTATCATTGGCTGCTTTTCTTCTTAATGTCCGCAGGTGGTTCTTGCTGATTTGTAAAAACGGCACTAAAAAGACCTCAAAGGTTCTAAGTATACATGGAGACACCTTAGAAATATGACCACTCTCCAAACTACAAAATTACCTAAAAATTCACTTTTTCTAGTATTCTCAACCGCTTACCATTAAACGAGCAATCAGTAAGTAAAAATAACATTATGATCCATTTTTTCATAGGATGAAAAGAATCCTTCTTGAGAAACTAGTCTTTATGAATTGGATATATTTGTCCCTGATATCAGATCTCTCTTTAACCAGGGTAAGCATGGATTTTCAGCAACTATTAAGCATTTAAAGCCAAACAAGAGTAACAAGATATGATTTCATAAACATCAAATCGGCAAAAAATTATGAAGTATACTAATGCCAGCTTTGGTGAGTATGTATATAAAGAGGTACTCTCACACGGTGCTGACCAAAGTGTAAATCAGCACGTTCACTTTGGAAAGTAATGGAGCGGTATCTAGAAAAGGTGGGGTTGTGTGTACCCCAGAACCCAGTAGTCACACATTCAAGTCATATACAAGACAAATATGAAGTATATTTATTACATTACTATTTAGAACATTGAAAAACAAGAAACAGACCTAAATATCCATCAGTTAGGAACTGTGAAAATACATTTTAATATAGTTATTCAATAAAATACTAACATAAGTTAGTAAAATGGTAAATCTCAAATCTCAAACAATATTGTGAAGAGACTATATTTGATATATAATTTCTGCAAATTTTTATTCACTTATTAAGATTGTTTTAATGTGTATTTATGAGAGAGTGTGAGGGGAGGGGCAGAGAGAGAAGAAGACACAGAATGCAAAGCAGCTCCAGGCTCTGAGCTGTGAAGCACAGAGCCCGAAGCAGGGCTCGAACCCACAAACTGCGAGATCATGACCTGAGCCAAAGTTGGATGCTTAACCGACTGAGCCACCCAGGCGCCCCAATTTCTGCACATTTTTAAAGCACACAAAACTATGTTATATATGCCTATAATTTCCTTATTTTTGTCAGTTTCATAAAGAGAAGTAATATCTTTTCCCCCAAGAAATAAAATGTTATCAGGATCTGAAGTGAAATAGCAAACTAATGTTAAAGCTAGGTGGTAGATATGGGTCTACCCATATCTGTCATAGTATAGCCTATACCCTTTTGTGCGTTTGGAATGTGCTGTGGTGTTTAACATCCGAATTTTTAAAAACTCTGTGGCATCAAGCTACGTGAATATGTACGTAAAGTACATGAGAGAAATGAATGTTTGCATTTAAAAGTTCAGCAGCTTATTTTTGTGGCACACAGACAAAGCGTCTTCATCCTTCCATGTCATGGCCGACTTCAGTCATGCCCAGATCATTTAATCCATTAACAATTCATGAAGGGTTAAAATGCTCTCTCTTTTAAATTACCATCTCTTTACCAGTCAGCCTTAGCTTCATGGTCTTCTAGCATGCCCATGAATGAGCAAACCATTTTAATTAGCACGTAAGATTTTTCTGGACTCATTTCACATTTGTAAGAGGAATGCATGGGGATTTGGGCCATTTATGCACATACACAACCTGAAAGGGCAGCAAGCGAGTAAGGCTACAAGAGGCTTTAAAAACAGCTAACAAGGGGCACCTGGGTGGCTCAGTTGGTTAAGCGTCCAACTTTGGCTCAGGTCATGATCTCATGGTTTGTGAGTTCAAGCTCCAGATCAGGCTCTGTCCTGCCAGCTCAGAGCCTAGAGCCTGCTTCTGATTCTGTGTCTCTCCCCTGCTCACACACACACACTCTGTCTCTCTCAAAATAAACATTAAAACAAATAAAAACAAACAAACAGCGAATGAAACAACACCACGTTAACAAAACAACACTTTTCAATTATTATTTTTTACGTGAAGCTTTATTTGCATATACTTAGAGTATCACAAACGGAATCAGAACACTGGCAATGGTTTAATTTTTAAATTCCTGAGAATTAGCTGCTCTTCAGATTCAGATACCAATACTTATCTGAGCTCCTAGTAAATTTAAACTCCTCTATATCTTGTTGCACACGTTTGATGTTGTGCAAACCAGAGAAAACCCCAAAGGGCTAATTTGTGATTTTTTAGCTTAACATTAAAAAAAAAAAGTCTGCAGCACCTAGGTGGGCTTGTTGATCGTTTCATATGAGTCAACCCTTTGCCTATGCAAGAGTTGAGAGTTCTACCTTTCTCTTTCCACACCGTAATTCCTATTCTAAGCAGCTTCCAAGTAAAAAGCATTATTCATGCCCAATAATTTTTATAAATTTAAACTAAGAGTTTTCGCAATCGCCATGACTGAGAAATCTTACCTGTTGCTAGAAAGATACTGGCCAATTTTCTCTTGATTGTTCCAGAGGAGACGATGTAAAGCGAGCACATTGCCATCGCTGATGAAGGAGAGGCTATGGTTCACTGTGTCACTTGTAGGACAGTCCGATGCTATATCAAGGAAAAACCTTAAAACAATACAAAGCCATCAGAATTTTGAAAAACTAGAAGCACTCATATCTATGTCTGAATCAAATTCATATGAAGTAGCTTTGTAAAATAACTG
Source organism: Crocuta crocuta (assembly GCF_008692635.1). NCBI lineage: Eukaryota > Metazoa > Chordata > Mammalia > Carnivora > Hyaenidae > Crocuta > Crocuta crocuta. The sequence goes on along the minus strand of NW_027551561.1, from coordinate 6,096,280 downwards.
ACATTACAAGTACGGAGGATTATTCACACATGACTGTCACTAAACACAAAAGAAGAGACCAGGAGAAAGCTGGTTTTCCATTTCTGATACCTGGGTCGGCTTCTGAAGTCAGACAGCAGCAAAATTTAGATGGATGAGACTCTGAACAGAAGCCAGTACAGTAGTTTATAGATAAGGAAACGGAGAGCAACACAAGACACAAGACTTCCCCACAGCCATACAGCCTGTTAGGTCAGAGCCAGGACGAGAACCTCTGTTCTCTTAACTTTCTTTGGGGAATCAATCTGCTGGAATATGAATCCTATGCCGACATTCGCTTTTCTCTCCCATATAGCTTGCAGCCCAACAACGTACCTTTTAAATGCCAACTGGTCAGAACAACAGTGAAAAGCTGGGAGAGAGAGTTGCCCAAGTCTAGCTTAGACTAGGAGATCAATTAGTTTCACACCACATGAAAGGCAGAATTCTGGACTTTAACTTACATTTACAAAGCTCTGTATCATACACTACCTCCTGCGTTTCTCTAAAATCGACTCAGACCCGCAAGTAGTATTGTCCCTGTTTACAGATTAGCCAACAACTCAGAGAGATAAAGAACCAGTTAGTTGTGGCACCTAAGAGAACTCAAGTTCTCTAAAATCACAGAACTTCAGCTGTCATTACTCCTTTAGAGTAACTTTTTAGTTCAAATACGCTTCCAAAGTGACCTAAGTGAAACTGACACTATTTAAATCAAAGAGAGCAATCTTACCTCCGTGCTGCATCAAAGTTGCTTTTCACAAAATCATTAAAAGGCCGCATATGCTCTTCTTTTGTGAAGAGAACATGATTGGCAATGCTCTGAAGTATCTAAATAATAAAACACGGTTATAAATCATATTATTCATTGAAGAACTGATCTTCTCATCGATACAGTTTATATATATATATATTTCTATAGCTCATTTATATGTATATTTCTGTATGTCTCATTGATATAATTTCTATACATACATACACACACATATTTACATATGTAAAAATACATATTAAAAATTTTAATGTCTTTTTTAATAAAAATCCATACAGTCTCCATTTCAGTCTCCACTTCAGAATTTGCAGAATGAATACATAGAAAACTATCTTCAGAAGACATTTGCTAAGATACTTCCCCATGATAATAAGGTCCATCAGGTATCAGTCTAATGATTCCTTTGTAATTTAACAAATAAAAATAAAACAAAAGCATATAAGTGAAAAACACAGGGTATTTCAGAAATAAATTCCAGTGTAAGTACAGAAAATATGGAAAACTGAAAATTTAGTCAGAAGGGAAATTTAAAATAGATTATCAAAATAATTCTTCACCTTTGACATTAACTTCAAGCCCCTTTCAATTCTAGGTGGCGGCTTTTTATCTAAAATCCCTGCTTCATACGGTGAGACAATGGCAGGATTGATAAATCTGAGGAACATGGCACTTCCCACCGCACCGATGCTGTTCTGAGGGAAACGCTGGCTAACAACCTAAAAATAAGGAGTTGAGAACTGAGTATATGGTTTGAGTTTAAAAAGGAAACGGGAAGAAAGAGCTTGAGGGTCAGGCTTTGGCACAAAAACTCTGAACAGATCAACCCTTGTAAGCAACACATTTCTGCTTTTTCCTACTCCCCAAACATCAGTAAATAAAGTTTATCCTCAATTCTTGCCCTCCACCCTTTTACAGCACAACAAAAAGAAAAACTTCATGAATGAGTGGTGGAGAAGAGACCTGAAAAAAGATCTTACACTTATCAATGTTTTTCACACTGCAAGTTTGATAAGTAACTAAAGCACAAACAAATTTTCACACACAGATTACCATACTTTACTAAGATCAACAGACATGAGAGTGTGGTGCGCTCTTACAAGGCGAAGCTAAGTTTTCAACAGCAGACCCCGAAACATCCCGTATCTGAGTGTAAATACTTACATTTTGTTGTTTCCTGGGACAACCGAGTGCCTTGAACAGAATGCTTGCCGTACACAAACAAAGGTTAGTTTATTTAGATTCCTATCAAGAGAAAGCACTTACTTACAAGTAACAATGCCAGTTCCGTTTCTTCCTCGGAATGCTTTTTAAGACAGGGACCTATTATTTAAATCATGAAGGAACAGGACTTCTCGGGGACCTAAAGGAAACAGGGAGCCCACCAGCAGAAAAGAGACCCGTGTGCGTGCCTCAAGGTGCAATTCTGTCAAACAAAAAAACGTAAGGGACCGAGAAATAGTTGTTCACCCTGAAAAACAGTGTGAGCCCAATATTTAAAATGGATTTTTCTCTCTTTATAAAACATTCTACCTTGAAGGTAAAGGAGTAGGTGCGTTAGGTTGGGAAAAGTGTTATGGAACTGGCTTGGGTCCCGTCTCTTTGCAGTTACTGTTTTAACACAGGAAAAAGACAGGATTCTCTAATTTACACATTTTTACAGATAATACACACACACACTTATCTGTAAAGACTGCTGGTATGATGCGTTCACCTCCACGACCGCGCTGGCTCAGCGCACATCGGGCGCACAGGGCAGCGGTGAGCTCAACAGCCGAGCCGCACGCGGCACTGCAGTCAATGTGCCAGGACGCCAGGGACACGCCTATGCTCCAGAGCACGGGGAGGGACGATAACAAAATGGGCTTTCTGGGCAGAATCTCACAGAACTCTAGTTTCCTTTGCAATGCCTTAATGGCTCCTTGTCATGAATTCACGTGGCTCACGGACTCCAGATTAGCTCTGGGAAGAGTAAGGATGATTTCACTTCCTTCTATCCCTTGAGTGCTTCGTGTGGCATACATTTTAAATGTCTTCTTATTCACTGCCTAAAAGCTCTAATTCACTTTCTGCCCTATCTGACAGGAAATTAGTACACAGTTAAGATTTCAGACGATTCAGGCTTTCAAGCCGAAGAGCACCCTCTCCAACGGCGCTAACACACAGGAGCTGTAACTAACATATTCTCACCTTCAGTTACACCACGTGGTCAGGGGGCTTTCCTGTGTGACAGCGAGTGCTGTGGGCGCTACCTCGTGAAGGACAAGCTCGCTGCACTCCAGGGACAGGAAGCTGGTGCAGATGACTAAGTACAGCAGCCTTACTAGAATAGTTTTAAAACCCAAACACTGCTTGAGAGTTATTCTTAGCCGAAATACAGTTTTAGAAATAGAATTGAGAAGAAAATTCAAGTACTTTTACGATTCTAGTACAGTACTTAACCTTTAGGGGAACACGAACAGACAAATGGATGTACACACTCAACAGACGAAATTTTTCATACGATCTCACAATGTTCAGGGACCACCATTGCTACGGAGTGGTTCTTTTAGAATTCCCCAATTTGAATCTTAAAACGGAAGAAATTTATCAACAAAGCTACAAAATTTTCAAGCTTGTAAAGAGGTAGGAAGAAGAGGACTAAAAACTGCTTTGTATTTAATTTTAAATAGGTTGTTTTAAAGGAATAAACATGCATTCACATTCATCCATTAAGGTTAAAATCATAAGACAGTTTTTTAAAAACTAAAAGCCATAATTTTCGGTTTCCAAAGAACCAATTAATTTATAAAATACTAACCTGTTGTGAAGACATCTCATAAAAACCAGTAACTTGTATGCACATTTTTGAAAGTGGCTACTTACTAGTTTTGTCTAGAACAAAAAAGGTTTCAGGTGTGACTCACATTTATATCTGGCTTATACTTAATACTATTAATCTCATAATGTAATGAAAATCTGGGTGAATTATTTCCCAAAGGGAGAAGACTGTCAAACTTCTGCAAAGTACTATGTTTTCACTATCCTCCACATCTTCAAAATTAATTCTTGTCAAAACTCAAAGTACCTACACCTCAGGAACACATGTTGTTTCCGGTATCATAAAATTATGCATCTCAGTGATGATAGTATCAGTATATTTTTGGAACTTAAACCCAATATTGATGTAATCAATATCAATCAAAGTGCTATATAGCGAGTTTCATGAGACAACTGATAAAAATAGTTCTTTTTCTCTCACCACTAACGAACACCAATGTAATATTACCTCATAATATATACATAGTCAAGTGTTTTTTTTTTTTTAATCTATAAAAATCCAATTTAGATCCCAAACACATTCTGCATAAAAAGGTCAAAGTTGGGCTAGTCTGTACTCTGAAACCAGTTTTCAGTCAAATGTCCTCTTTACTCCCTTGAGTAAAATCTGAACAACATGGTACAAATAAATGCAGTCATTAACTTTACATCAGCAAGAGGATCACCACCTATACATGATTGATTCCCGGAGTTAGGCAGACAATTAACTTCTAGAAAGAGATCTGATTAGACATTATACGTTGGAGCGTAATAAGTGGAATTATCTGTAATATGACTACACAGCTAATATACCAGAAGCCAGAACCTTCACTCTATATTTTACATATTCCAACCCATTATCCATATACTCCGAGAGTTAGCTTGCTTTTTAAAGAAAACATATTTAGATTCTTAAGCCAGCAACTCCAAAAACTGACATTTTAAATTCCTGATGACTATATTGTCTTCATACTTTGGAATGTGTCCCAAAATACCTCAAATTACCCATTAGCTTCCCTTTGTTTCCATGAGGACCTCATATCACCTGTGCTGAGAAATACATTCCAAAACTCAGTGTTACCCAGAAACTTAAAAAAAAAAATCTGAAAATAACACTAGCAGAAAACAACATTTCAAGGAACAATTTTAGATAAAATCTTAATAAATAAAGCAACGTTAGGAAGGCTAGAACACATGCTCTAGAGAAACACAGAAAGCCAGAATTTTAATTTATGTGATACACTACACAATGCCATTAGTAAAACACTGAGCGGGGGTTAGAAACAGTAAATTAATTTCAACAGTGATGGCGTATACATGTTAAACTCACATATGCTGAGAATTAGAAGCATTAGAAAGAAATGTTTTTATTAAGCAAGACAGCCATCCAACCCATTTCCTCACAGCTGACCCAACCCACTTAACATACTCAAAATCTCTAATGTACATGAGCATAGGTGTCTAAATTTTAATCTAGGTCTGAATTTCAAACAGAAACTTACTATTTGTAAAGCTTAGACAAGGAATGAAAGATGAAACCAAATGAATACTATATTCTAAATTTTACCTTCATATGTAATTGCCTACATGACTCCTAAACTACATTTTTTTGTTGTTTTTACATCTTTCTCTAAAATCATTTGCATTATACGAACAAAGATAATACTCAGCCTGGTAAGTCATAGTGACAGACACTGACAAATTTAAAATGAATGAATTTGGACCAAATTCCACTCATGGGAAGAAAATGAAATTATGACTACTCTAATTTTCTTCCTTTAAATTAGGACAAGTTCATAGAAACAGGCAGTATATTCTTAACCATGTTTGCAAAATGAGGTGCTTCTACACACGTACGGACTCACTGAGTTTTCCTTTATTTCAAAAGGACTACACTCTCAGTCCCAACAGGCTAACAGGACTTTCTCTAAGGTAAAAGTTTCTCATTAGAATTTTTATAATGTAAGCACAAATATCTAAATTCTGGCTCAGCCTCTCTAGGTAAAAACGTAAGTAAAAAAGTGAAACTTTGCAACTTTCAGGTAAGATTTAGAAAGTGACACTTTCCCTCCATATATTTCTAACAATGAAGAAAAACTTTCACCTCTAGGAAAAGAAACCATTCACATTACCTGCAACAAGAAGCAAGAATGGAGAGAGTCAGCATTTCCTAAGGCCTTGAAATTAAGTTTCTTTTGCGTTCACTTATAATTTTTTAAATGACAATAATGAAATTAGGCCAGAGATATCCAATGCAACGAATGCCCCCAAAACGCCTTTGGGATAAATCAAACCAAAGGAACACAGAGAATGTTTCAATGTAACTTAATTCCAGGGTTAATTGAAATGAAAGCTATTTTGTGCCAGAATTAGTAGAATGATTTTACAGTGAAGGTCAAATAGGCTGAAGTGAAGATGTTCTTAACAAACAGCAAAAGATTTTTGTTTTGCTTGGAAAGAAACAGCTAGTAAAAAGTTCTCCGAACTTACGGATTTTTTGTTTTCCTTTTTTTCTTTTGCTGTAGCTTTATTCAGTAGGGAGTGGCAAGTTGCCTACAGGACAGAGATGAGCACAAACAAGTCACAGCACCAACTACATACAGCGACGGAAACAATGTTGGCTTGTACATAAAATTACGTGATCAAATGTAACACAAATGGAATCAACACAAAATTAGAGCTCAGCTGAATTTCGAGGGATGAATTTTAATTTTGGGACTTGAATTTTTATCACATCTTTAAGCCAAAGCACTAAATAAACAGCAAGAAATGTGGAGACAATCATGTCTACTATTTCTGGCTATCAATCACAGAAAAGCTCTCCCCAAGTAGATGTGAGGACATTTCATATTTACATTTCAGGTCATTCCTAGCTTTTGATAAATTTCGTATAAAATGTTCATTACAAGTAGATCATGCACTGAAAACACTTCTATGTGTCTACATAATTTTTTTCTTGAAAAATGCTTCTCTGTGTATCCTTCAATTGACTTAAAGCTCTTTTTTCAATAGCTGGCATTTAATTTAGACCTAAAGATTTAAAAAATAAACATTAAATGACTAAATATGAGGGGAAAATTCACTGTAGAGATTCTCAATTAAAAATCTGTCACTCTTAAAGTTTCACATAGTTTTCTGTTGGCAGGCTACTTCCTGAAAAAGTTCTAATCAGAGGAGGTTAAAAGCTCTGCAACATTTGGAAGAAGAATGTTATCAGCTCAACTAGAAATAAGCATTAATATTAAAGTGAAGAAACTGCAGAGAAAATTATAGAATAAAACTTATAAGCTGCTTAAAACTTTTCACATATTTGACTATCAGAATGTATCAAAAAACAAAATACCAAGAAGGAAACAAAACAAATCAAAACCCACGGACATACTGGCTTCATCTCTTAGAGTTCCTTCTAAGCCAAAGAGGTCTTTTAAAATTAAGACTCCTGGTTAGAATAGGCGAGGCACGGCAATTTTTAAAAATATCTTTAAAACCACATGAGATCCACCATACATGGCATTTTTATTCTAGGAATTCAGTGCATTCAACACCATAACCTTAAAGTTAGTTTGACATTTGTTCAGCCATCCATCCGTCCGTCCATCCATCCAAGTAGTTATTGTGCATCTAACATGCCAAATACCATTCCAGGCATCAGAAAACAGCAGTAAAACAAAATGACATAGTCCTTTTCTCATGGAGCTCTGGTTCAAACTTTAGAATATATACTAAGGTACTAGTAACCAAATAGATCACTAAAATGCATTTTTATGTAACTTTTTTCAATTATGGTGTATAATTATTATTTATAGCCTTTAAAAAGCTGGCGTAGGGGTGCCTGGGTAGCTCAGTTGGTTGAGTGTCCGACTTCGGCTCAGGTCATGATCTCGGGGTTCATGGGTTCGAACCCCACATTGGGCTCTCTGCTATCAGCACGGAGCCTGCTTTGGATCCTATGGCCCCTCTCTGCCCCTCCCCCCCTCGTACCCTTGTTCGCTCTCAAAAATAAATAAAAAACATTTAAAAAATTGGTGTAAACTACTTCAGAGAAGCAGATTTACTGGGAAAAGATGACATTTACTTAGAATATAATATATAGCTTTCTCAAAATTCTCTCACTAAAACTTAAGAGACTATCCACACTGGGAATTATTTTCTCATTAAAGGTATCCCCTGCTTTTAGAAAGTTTGCTTTCACAAAAGACTTACATTAGTACCTATTTTTGCTAACTAAAAGTAATCCAAAGAGCATTTTTGTTTTTATGAGGAAAAAAGCAAAAAACGAGTATTACAATCAGCATTTGTTTTTCAGCGAGCCACTACAGACAAAGCTCACACCCCAAGCAGCGAGTTGGCCACCGCCAAGCTCCTTCCCCAGGAGCTATACTCCGCATCTCAGCATCAAGTCATCACAGCTTTGAACTTGTCTATGAGCATCTGTGCTTTATCTCAACTCATTTTGTGCATCCATTAGCAGAATGTGTCCTAAGGTATCAGAAAAGCCTGAGTTCACAAGGGTGTCACGCTTACCATAAAACTGGACGGAATTAGGCATTTCAATTGTGGTGAATGAAAAAGATACTGCATGTGCACTCGGCTTGCCTGCGTCCCCCATTCATACTATTAACTCATGGAGAGAGAGGCTTCTGAAAGTTGCTGAGGTTACCATTGGTTCTGCCAATAGCAAAGTGGTCTCTTTCAGCATCCAGTGCCGGATGCGATGGGAAGTCTACTGCTTGAGTGGACTGATGGGTGAACAAAGGAAAGGTTCCATTAGAGTATCTTACACTTGAGGAGAAATCAGTGTTTTAGTAAGCTGAAACAGAAAGTGCTGGACAATGATGATCAAAGTGTTGCAAAAGCAGAATTTAAGGGTGGTCACAGGTGGTTAGATCGGTTTTGAGGCAAGGACGGCTTCATAGCTTAAAGATTACTGGAGAGAGTGTTTTGGCTGATACTGAAGCTGCTGAAAAGTTCCCAGAAGAACTGAAGAAAATAATTATAGCAGGTGGTTATTCATATAAGCAAGTGTTTAACTGCAATTTAGTACTGGAAAAAATTGCCAAGCAAGCCATTTATTTCAAGAGAAGAAAAGCAGGGCTAAAGGTCACAAGGCATCAAAGGACACATTCACCTTAACGGCTCCTATTACCACCACTGGTAACGCTGTCCTTAGGCCTCTACTACTATGCCATTCAGACAATCCAAGGGCACTTAAAAGCACTGATAAGAGTACATTTCTTGTGTTTAAATCACATCCACGTAGTTGAAATAGCCAAGTGAGTTTTTTCTGAGTTCATAAGTGGATACATTAGTCGTTTTGTTGACAATACTGTGGAGAAAACAATCTTGATAATCGGCGTCTTCTGACTGTTGAGAATCGTGCCGTCCACCTGGCATTACTGAGTGTGGCAATAACAGTGCAGTTGTGTTCTTCCTGTTGAATATGTTGTTGTTGATACAACCATGTGTCCTAGGCCTAACGGGCAGAATTAAAGTTTACTAGATGCAAAATGTGATGCATTTCACTGTAAGTGCCACCGACAAGAAGCCAACTCCAAAGGATCCAGAAAGACTACCATTTAAAATTGGCCTTCGCCAACCTTGGAGATACTCTTGATAAGCTAATGGTCTGGGTGAGAAATGGTGCTTAGTAGACGGTCTCCTGAAGCAGTCAACAGTTTTAAAGGTTTCAAAAAAACAATAATAAATATGGCAATACTGGCTTTGGCTAAGGAGGATCAGTTGGTGGAAACTGAAGATGATGTTGAAGGCTTTGGCATTCCACGACCAAGAACTGACAGATGAAGAGCGGACACAACCGCAAGAGAGAACGCCAATTGACCCGAACGCAGCAGTGCACAACCAGAAAGTGCAGTTATCCAGGAACTGAACACGAAGCCTTTGACTAAGATTTTTGCTACAATGGTCAGTGCTGCAGTGATTGCAGAAAAGTATGACTTTAATTTTGAAAGGGCACGTAGGTTTAGGGCAGGTTTGCATGTTTTGAGTGCCTACAAGTTAGTGTAGTATAGAAAAATGCAAGAGGCTGAGCAGTTGAGCACACTGTTGTATTTCAAGCCTTCCACACCAGCCACATTAGTCATGGCAGACGATGGACCTCGACATTTGACATCGAGGCAGGCAGACATAGAAGAAGGCGTAGACGCTAGTGACCTGCTCGCGCTGATGGATTTAGACAATGATGAGATGTTAATAGATGCCCCTCTTCCTCTCTCCCCTGTACTCCATACTCCTGTACCGCCCACGACCCCAACCTCCAGCACCCCAGCCTAACACACCACCATCACCACCTGTAAGCCCTCTGCTGTGCTGTCTTCCCAATTTTGGAACGTCAAAGTACACCGTACATACATTATTTGTACAGGCTGTGTGTTTATATTATTGTTTTTACTATATATTAATGTTATTTTAGGTTCTTTGTGTTATTTGGTATGATGTGGTAGGCTATTTTTGGGGTCTGAGAATGTTAAAATATTGTCCATATGAGTTAATGGTAAGTGCTTAGGCTTACAAAAGGTTTCACAGGAACACTCGACTTTGGGAAAACCTGTATTCCAAAACTATTAGGAGGACAAGTGGAAATAAATACATGGAAAAATGTCTTAATTATAATCTAACACATGTTCACAATTGGCTATTCTTATATAATCCTTTTTAAAAAAAATTTTAATGTTTTTATTTATTTTTGAGAGAGAGATAGAGACAGCATGAGCAGGGGAGGGTCAGAGAGAGGGAGACACAGAATCTGAAACAGGCTCCAGGCTCTGAGCTGACTGTCAGCACAGAGCCCCATGCAGGGCTCGAACCCACAAACCGTGAGATCATGACCTGAGCCGAAGTCGGACGCTTAACCGACTGAGCCACCCAGGTGCCCTTATTCTTATATAATCTTAACCTAGTCCACTAAGTAAGGAGAGATACAAAATAAGAAACCTGGTTAAAGGAGGATTCAAAAAAGGCTTGACGGTCAAAAATATGAACTCAAGAAAAAAGAAGTAATGCTCAGAGTTTATTAGCTAGCAAGAGCCTCACTTAGCTTTCAAAATTTTCCAAGTAAGTCCCAAAGCAGGAGCCATGTTTACTAGAGGAAACAATCGACTACTATCCTTCCGAGCAGAACCCGAAAGTACAAAGGTACCATTATGTTACTGCCAAAGTCAAAAGGGCAAGAAAAAGCCAGAGGAAAGAGGAATAAGAATAAAAGAGCAAACTAAAGGGAAAACTACATTTTGTAGGAGACTCAATGAACTAACTTGAGATCAAAGCTTTTCTTTTAAGTAGTAAATGTAAAATTCTCTGTTACCAGTCACTTATTTAAAAAAAATCTTATTTATAAATAACATACACACTTTTGCTCTAGAGCACTCTACATTCCAACAAGCTTTAACGTTACTGAAATTTACTTCAACCAATGTGCTGACACAACATTTAAATAGTATTTTTAAGGAGAAAAATTTACGTGACATCTTAAATACAATAATTCAGATCTGTTAAAATGCAGGATATTTAATTATGGTGTGCTTTTAAATAGCACAACACTTGGTATTTAATAAGGCAGAAGTGACCACCTTGTTCTTTTTTCTGATTTGTTTTCACTATTTTCCTCTCTTCTTATGAAAGCTGGCAAGAATCTTGTCTACTTGGGTGGAACGGATGGGAGGATGTATTCCTTCAGTAAATATTTCCTAAGTAGGTACAGAGTGCCAAGGCCTGTTCCTTTTACCTTATCAGAATCATGACTCTGTCTCAGAATTATCAGTATGGCTCACGTACCAGTCTCCGATTGGACTCCCAAGTTTGCTGATGACACAAAAACTTTTTTTTTCCTTTAGGATGCCAACCACATGAAGAATTTCTACTACAATCTAGTAATGTCATGTCATCAGGTAGTGGGTAACCACTCACTTTCAACTTCAAGTCAAAGCCACTGCCACATCAGAAATCCATTTGCTCTCTGAAACCAGTTTACTGCTACTAAGGCCAGCCAAGAAGTTGACACATACTATTTTCAATATATGCTCACCATTCCTTGTCTGCCTAGTTTAGTAAACAGAAGAATAAATGAATTAGATTTAAAGAAAAACCTGAATAATGCCCAACTCAACATATTATTCACTGTATAAGGCTTCATAATATAACTGAACTACCCTCTAGTCTCAGATTTAAGTAGCTGAAAAAAATTATGTAGGGCTCTCCTAAGCCTCCTTGAGCTATTTTAAAAAGGTAGTAAGTAAGAGTAATGATAAATTAAGAAAGTTTAATGCGAGGTATACTTTATCATCTATGTATATGACGACAAGATCTTTTTGGGCTCTATTTCCACCCGTGTTGAGAAATAACTGACCTATGTCACTACAAGAAGTTTGAGGCTCATCGCGTGATTTACATATATTGTAAAAATAATCACCACAATAGGTTCGGATAGCATCCATCTTTTCATATAGATATAATAAAAAAAAATGTGATGAGAACTCACTGGATGTACTCTCTTAACAACTTTCCTATCTGTCATAGAGCAGGGTGAGCTATAGTTATTGCGCTGTACATTAGAGCCTAGTACCTCCTGAGTACTGGACATTTGTACGTTTTGACCTCTTTCCTCCAACTTCCTCTGCCTCCAACCTCCACCACAAGTCTGATCTCTTTTTCCATGAGTTTAGTTGTTTTTTTTTCCTCAAGATTTCACATACAAGCAAGATCATACAGTATATTTGTCTGTCTCTGTCTCATTTTACTTAGCACAAAGCCTTCAAGGGCCATGTGTATTGTCTCAAATGGTAAGATTTCCTCATTTTGTATGGCCGGATAATATTCCATTTTGTATGTATCCACAGTTCTTTTAAACCATTCACCTGTTGATAGATATTTGAGTTGTTTCCATGTCTTGGCTACTATAAATAATGCTATGAACATGGGGGTGCAGATACCTTTTCAAGTTAATGTTTTGTTTCCTTTGGGTATATTCCCAGAAGTAGAATTGCTGGGTGATGTGGCAGTTCTAATTTTTTGAGGGTTCTCCATCCTAGTTTCCATAGTAGCTATACAACTTACAAGTGCACCTACAGTGCGCAGGGTTCCCTTTTTTCTCCATCCGCACCAGCATTTGTTATTCCAGTCTTTTTGATGATGGCCACTCTAACAGGTGTGGGGTGATACCTCATTGTGGTTTTTTAATTTGCATTTCACTAATGACTAGTGATGTTGAACACCCTTTCATACACTTTTTGGCCTTTTATGTAGCTTCTTTAGAGAAATGTCTATATATCTATTCAAAGATATCAACTACTCATTTTTAAATTTGGTAGGTTTCTTTTTGCTATTGAAAATTGTGTAAATTCTTTATATATTTTTTTAATATTAACCCCTTATTAGATATATGGTTTGCAAGTATTTTTTCCCACTCCATAGGTCATCTTTTCATTTTGTGGCTGGTTTATTTTGCTTGTGCAGAAGCTTTCTAGTTTGATGTAGTCCTATTTGTTTATTTTTGAGTTTGGTGTGCTTTAGGTGGCATATTCAAAAAATATTACCAAAACCCATGCCAAGAACCTTTATTCTTATGTTTTCTTCTAAGTAGCTTCATGGTTTCAACTCTTACATTTAAATCTTTAATCCATTTCAAGTTAATGTGTGAGGGGTGTACGACAAGGTTCCAGTTTCATTCTTTAACGTGTGAATATTCGATTATCCCATCACCATTTATTTTTTTATTTTTTTTTAATAGTTTATTGTCAAATTAGTTTCCACATAACACTCAGTGCTCATCCCCACAAGTGTCCTCCTCCATGCCCATCCCCCCCTCCCCCCACATCAGGAAAGAATATCCAATGGAAAAAAGACAGCCTTTTTAACAGATGGTGTTGGGAGAATTGGACAGCAACATGCAGAAGAATGAAACTAGATCATTTTCTCACACCATGCACAAAAATAAACTCAAAATGGATAAAGGACCTGAACGTGAGACAGGAAACTATCAACACCATCACCATTTATTGAAAACACGGTCTTTTCTTCACTGAGTATTCTTAGCTCCCCTATCATAATTAGTTGACTGTATATGTTTGGGTTTATTTCTGGGCTTTTGATTCTGTTCCACTGGTCAGTCTGTTTTTATGCCGTAGCTACTATTTTGATGATTATAGCTTTAAATTAGGAAGTTTGGTGCCTCTGTTCTTTATTGCAGGGGGAGGGGTGTGTTTTGTGTTTCCATAGAAATTTTAAGAGCTTTTATCTTTCCTGTAAAAAATGCCACTGAAAACTTGATAGAGAGTGCACTGAATCTATAGATGGGTTTTAGTACTATTCATATCTAAACTGTTAAGTCTTCCAATCCATGAACACAAGGTACTTTCCCATTTGTCAGTGTCTTCAATTTTTTTCGTCAATGGTTTATAGTTCCCAGCATAGAGATCTTTTACATCCTTAGTTCAATTTATTCCCAAGTACTTTCTTATTTTGATGCATTGTAAGTGGGATCGATTTTTTCCATAAATTTCATTGTTACTGTATAGAAATGCCACTGATTTTTGTATGTTAATTACGTATACTGCAACTCTACTGAGTTCACCAGTATATTTTTTTGGTTGTCTTTGGGATTTCCTATATACAAAATGTCATCTGCAAGTAGAGGCAATTTTACTTCTTCCTTTCCAGTTCTAAGGCTTTTAATTTTTCTTGCCTGATTGCTCTAGTTAGCACTTCCAGTACTAGGCTGAATAGGAGTGACAAGAGTGGACACCCTTGTCTTGTTCCTCATCTTAGAAGAAATACTTTCGGGGCACCTGCGTGGCTCAGTCGGTTAAGCGTCCGACTTCAGCTCGGGTCATGATCTCACAGTTCATAGGTTCGAGCCCTGCATCAGGTTCTGTGCTGACAGCCAGCTCAGAGGCTGGAGCCTGCTTCGGATTCTGTATCTCCCTCTCTCTCTGACCCTCCCCTGCTCACGCTGCCTCTTTCTCTCTCTCTCTCTCTCTCTCTCTCTCTCAGAAATAAGTTAAAAAAAAAAAAAAGAAGAAGAAGAAATGCTTTCAACCTTCCACCACTGAATATGTCAGCTGTGTGGTTGTCATTTATGGCCTTTATTATGTTGACATACGTTCTTTCTATGCCTAACTCATTAAGAGTTTTTATTGTGAATGGATGTTACATTTTGTCAAACGCTTCTTCTGCATTTATTGAGATGATCATATGACTCTTTTCTTCCACTGTATTAATGTAATGCATCACATTGATTGATTTGCATGTGCTGAACCATCCTTGCACCCAAGGACAAATCGCATGTCATCATGGTGCCATCATTTTAATATGCTGCTGAACTGTTTGCTAGTAATTTACTGAGAATTTCTGCATCTATACTCATCAATGATATGGACATTTCTTTTCTAGCAGTGTCCTTTTCTGGTTTTGGTATCAGGGTAATGCCTCATAAAATGAGTCTGGAGTGCTCTTTCCTTTTCAATTTTTGCTAAGAGTTTGAGAAGGACCAGTTGTTAACAGTTCTGTAAATGTTCAGTAAAATTCACCAGAGAAGCCAACTGGTCCTGGGCTTTTCTTTGTTGGGAGAATTTAGACATTAGTCTATTCAGAGTTTCTATTTCTTCCTAATTCAGTCTTGGTAAGCTGTATGTTTCTAAGACTTTTTCCATTTCTTCTAGGTTGTCAAGTTTGTTCACAGTAGCCTCTTATGATCCTTTGAATTTCTGTGGTATCAGTTGCGATGTCCCCTTTTTCACTTTTCCTGATGTGGCCCTTCCTCGCTTCTCCTTGCTGAGTCTAGCTAAAGGTTTGTCAATTTTGTTTATCTTTTCAAAGAATCAAGTCTTAGTATGGCTCATCTTTTCTGAGGTTTTTCCATATTTATTTCTATGTCACTTATTTCTGCTGTAATCTTTATTTCCTTTCTTTTGCTAACTTGCAGCTCAATTTGTTCTTCTTCTAATTCCTTAAGACATAGAGTTAGGTTGCTTATTTGGGATCTTTCCTGCTTCTTAACATAGGCATTTATTGGTATGAAGTTCCCTCGTAGAACTGCTTTTGCTACATACCACATGTTCTGGTCTGTTGTGTTTCCATTTTCATTTATTTCAAGAACCTTTTTTATTTCTCCTTTAATTTTTTTAACATTAGTTGTTCATGGTAGTGTTTAATTTCCATGGGCTCACTTATTTTCCAGTTTTCCTCATGTAACTGATTTCTGATTTCATGCCACTGTGGTCAGAGAAGATACCTGGTATGATTTGAATCTCCTTGAATCTATTAAGACCTGTTGTGTGGCCTAACATACGGTCTATCCTAGAACATGTTCCACGTGTGCTTTGGAAGAAAGTATGCAGCATGCTCCATATATGTCTGTTAGGTCCATTTGGTACTTAAGTGTTATTCAAATCTGCTGTTGCCTTATTCTGTCTGGATGACCTATTCATTGTTGAGAGTGGGGTATTAAAGTCCTCAACTATCACTTTAATATTATTTATTTCTTCGCGTAGGTCTGTTAGTTTTTGCTTTATTTATTTAGGTGCTCCAATGCTGGGCACATAAATATTTCTAACTATTATATCTTCTTGATGTATAGACCCCATTTTATCATTATATATTGACCTTCTTTGTTTCTTTTTACCATTTTTAGTTTAAAGTCTAATTGGTCTGAAATAAGTATAGCTACCCCCTTTTTTTAAAAAATTTTTTATGTTTTGGATTACCATTTGCTTAAAATGACTTTTTCCAACCCTTCACTCTCAGTCTATGTGTGTCTTTAAGACTAACGTGAGTCTCTTATAGGCAACATATTGTAGGATCCTGTGGGGTTTTTTTTAAATCCATTCAGCCACTCTATGCCTTTCAGTTGGGAAAACGTAATCCACTTGTATTTAAAGTAATTACTGATAGGAAAGGACTACAGCCATTTTGTTAATTGTATTCTGACTGTAAAGTTTTTTTAGTGATACAGCAGAAACATCTTTATAAATAGCAATGTGGGAATAATTCACACACAGCAGCCTGAAACAGCTTTTTAAAAATGGTGATTTCACTCATCTTGCTAACGTCTCTAAGCAACTGAAGCCCTGCGCTAAAGAACAAATGGCTGGGGATGACTCTGCAAAGAAAAAGACATAAAGGCATGGGTTTTGGTAGCTGTATAAATTCTTTTCCCTATACCCACCCCTGTCCCAAACTCCAAACCCACTAGTTTTTCTTCCAGAGTCACAGTTTGAACCAACTAACAGAGAGTTGCACTAATTTCCCCTGGAATCATTAAATCGTCCCTGAAAGTGCATATGCAATTCAAAACCACAGTGGAAGTCATAAAAAGAACACACACCTAATTTCCTCAACAAGCAGGGGATGGCTGGGGACATCTGAACTCAGAGGCATTACTTGGGGTGTTAGTGCTCGAAAGTCTGATAATTTGATCTGAATGATGATGCAATATGTTTTAGAAGGAGCATTCTACATAAAATAAACAGATTAATTTGTCCTAGGAAAACCTGACACAAACATGCTCTATTTTAAGAAATCAAAAGCATAGATCAAGCATTTCAACAGTACGAAAACCAAGGAGTGGACCTGCCTCATGCGCAAACGACCCTATGAGTGATTCAGGCAAAAGATAATCCCCAAAATTCCATCATATATCTCACTTCAACCACATCTGTTATGTCCAACAGATTCCGTGCATTTTATACTCGCTCCCAATGTGAGGAGAATTTATTATTTTTAGTAACCCCTTAAAATACTTCACACTGTCTCCTAAGTGATATTTAAGTTTTTTTCAAAGCCAATTCCAACAAGTCTTAATGCATTACTCATCCAAATTGACTCTGTATTTTCAACCACCCACTGTCAGCAGCTAAATTCCTCCTTACTAAAGCATTCTTTTTACTTCAGCTTTGGATTAATAACGGTGCTCTCAAACCTTAGGCATACCTGGTATAAACAGTGGCATACACTTCGAAGCTGAGGGGGGAATTCTGAGGAGGAACTAATGATGGCATGGAAGAACTTTTCAGTCATCTGAAGAAGGTTCCGCTGGTTTTCCTCAAGGCTCTCTGACTGTTCTAACCTATAAAGAGAGAGAGATTCTTTAAAAGAGACTTTCAGCCAAAAGCATGGTTTGAACTTTGCTGGGATCTTGATTTGAATTAAAAAAAAAAATCTGTAAAAAGATAATTTTGAGAATTGTGTATAAGAATTCTTATCCCCAGGGCACCTGGGTGACTCAGCTGGTTGAGCATCCGACTTCAGCTCAGGTCATGATCTTGCTGTCCGTGAGTTTGAGCCCCACGTCGGGCTCTGTGCTGACAGCTCAGAGCCGGGAGCCTGCTTCAGATTCTGTGTCTCCCTCTCTCTCTTACCCTCCCTCACTCACACTCTGTCTCTCAAAATGAATAAACATTTTAAAAAATTTTAAAAAATTCATATCCCCTTATATTCTCACAGATTTAGTATATACTCTGCTCAGTGCCATCCTCTCCATTCTGGTTATGTCTGCCTGCAGACAAGGTGGACTCTGGTTTGCTCTCCACTTCTGTGGTAAGAAGCTTCCCTGGGAGGCATGTCTGTAGGTATCCAGTTGTACAAGGGATGAGGCAGAAGAGTCTAATTCAAGCTGAAGTATCAGCAAACCTATTCACCCACAGGATCAAATGCCACACACTCTAGGCATTTTTATCAGAAATAAAGGTGATGACCGATTCCTGAGTGCTTCCTTCCCAGCCCTTCTCCTTCCATTCTTCTGGTTTTAAAACTTGGGCAGGGAAGGGACATCTGGGTGGCTCAGTCAATTAAGTGTCCAACTTTAGCTCAGGTCATGATCTCATAGTTTGTGAGTTTGAGCCCCATGTCAGGTTTTGTGCTGACAGCTCAGAGCCGGGAGCCTGCTTCCAATTCTGTCTCTCTCTCTCTCTCTCTCTCTCTCTCTGCCCTTCCCCTGCTCACATTCTGTCTCTGTCTCTCCCTCTCAAAAATGAAAAAACCTTAAAAACTTGTTTAAAAATTGGCCAGGGAAGAGGGATATGATTTATCAGGCATCTCCAACCCCAACAAACCATGTGTCAAGCCACTTTAAAAAATATACAACATGTGCATATTGGAGCTAATGTACAGAGAACACATGAAAGAATGAAGGTGATAATGAGTTGTAGTTAGAAAACCTTGTACTTATCTTGTAGTCAAGAGAGAATAATTAATGTTCTAAGAAAGCAAGTAACAAAAAGATTTAGACTTCATAATAATTCCTATAGCAAATAACCTGAAAAATGAAAAAGACAATGTTGGGAAGTTACAGCAAAAGTCAATGGGATCACCATCTACAACTGTACCAAAAAGAACAAAATACCCAGGAAAATAGTTAACCAAAGTGATTCAAGACCTATACTCTGAAAACTATAAGACACTGATGAAAGATACTGAAGACAACACAAACCAAAGGAAAGATATGCCATGCTCATGGATTGGAAGAATTAACATTATTAAAATGTGTACCCAAAGCAATCTACAGATTCAGTGCAATAATACAATAGTGTTGTTCACTGAACTGGAACACATTACCCTAAAATCTATATGGAACCACAAAAGACTTTGGGGACAAAGCAATCTTGAGAAAGAAAAAGCTAGAGATATCACAATTTTAGATGTCAACATGTACTACAAAGCTATAGGAATCAAAACAGTATAGTACACGCACAAAAAGAGACACATAGATCATTGGCACAGAAAAATGGGCCCAGAAATAAACTCATGTCTATATTGCCAATTAATCTATGACAAAGTAGGCAAGAATAAAAAATGAGGAAAAGATGGTCTTTTCAATAAACAGTATTGAGAAACTGAACAACTATGTGCAAAAGAATGAAACCGGCCCACTTTCTTATAGCATACGTAAAAACAAGCTCCAAATGGACTGAACACCTAACTATGAGACCTGAAATCATAAAACTCCTATTAGAAAATATAGGTAGGAGTCTCTTAGGCATCACCCATAACAACCTATTTATGAATACATCTCCTCAGGCAAAGGAAATGAAAGCAAAAATAAACAACACCAAAATAAAAAGCTTTTACACAGCAGGGAAACCATCAATTAAATGAAAGAGCAACGTACTACATGGGAGAAGATATCTGCAAATGATATATCTGATAAGGGGTTAATATCCAAAATATATAAGGAAATCACACAACTCAACACCCCAAAATCCCAAGCAATCTGATTCAAAAATGGGCAGAGGACCTGAAATGACATTTTCCCAAAGAAGACATAAAGGTGGCCAACAGACACGTGAAAAACTGCTCATCACTCATCATCAGGGAAATGCAAATCAAAGCCACACTGAGGAATCACCACATACCAGTCAGAATCGCAAGTATCAAAACAACAGCAAAAACAAAAACAAAAAGCAGAAATAACAAATATTGGTGAGGACGTGGAGAAAAGGAAACCCTTGTGCACTGTCGGTAGCTGCAACTATCGGTGGAAAACTGTGTGGAGGTTCCTCAAAAAATTAAAAAAAGAAATACCCTATGTTCCAATAATTCCACTACTTGGTATTTACCCAAAGAAAATGAAAACGCTGAACTGAAAAGATACACGCACCCTTATGTTTACTGCAGCATAATTTACAACAGCCAAGATAGGGAGGCAGCTCGGGTGTCTGTCAACAAATAAAGATGTGTCTCACACACACACACACACACACACACACACGCACGCACACGCACAGACATATTACTCTGCCATAAAAAATGAACAAACAAAAACTTTTTGCCATTTGCGACATGGATGGAACTAGACATTATGCTAAGTGAACTAAGTCAGACAAAGGCAAATACTATATGGTTTCACTTATACGTGGCATCTAAAAAACAAATCAAATGAATGAACAAACAAATAAACAAACCACACTCTTAAATACAGAGAACTGGTGGCTGCCAGAGGAGAGGCAGCTGAGGGGATGGGTGGTATAGGTGAAGGAGATTAAGAGGTAGAAACTTCCAGTTATAAAATAAATAAGTCGTGGAGACGAAAGTGACAAGTACAGCACGGGGATATGGTCCATCGTGTTGTAACAACGATGTACGGTAACAGACGGTGACCACACTTATCATAATGAGCACTGAGTAATACACAGAACTGTCAAACCAAAATACTGTACACCCAAAACTGATACCACAGTGTATGTCAATTGTACTTCAATATTTTTTTAATTGGTCGGAAAAAAAAGTAAGATCGATATGGGATTGGCAAAATAGTGATCTAGCCAATTATCAAATATTACGTGGCAGATAAAAAGAATGAGATTAATCTTTCTATACTGACACAAAAAGCCTGAAGACAGAGCAAAGGTAAAAATATTAAGTTGCAAAACCATGTATGCGACATGTTTCCATTTATATTAAGCACTCACATTATCCCCCCAGTTTCTGCCACTTGATTTACGTACATGCAAAGGCACTGAAAAAAAGACAAAGAACAGGCTAAACTAGTAACAGTCTGTCTCTAGACATGGTAGCCAAAGATACCTGTACATCTTTTTAAGAAAAACGTATTTGTGTGTAGCTTTTATAATTAAAGACTAATTTCAGGAATCAGCGGGAGAGGCTCCGAGGGCCTGGGCCCATGCGGGGGCAGGGAAAGAGTGGAGAAAAGCTGAAGCAGGACGATGACAAACCTGGTGGGATCCACTTCAAAGCTAACGTGCTGCCACTCAGAGGATGTGATTACGATTCGTAATAACGGATCCAGGAGTTTCTGTAGGTAGGTAGCACCATATACCTAAAGAGATACACAAGTAGGAATTTAGGACGCCTTCTCCAAATATCTCGCATTAAAGACATTCTGTTCTGTACGTTCTGCACATAATCAATTTGCCATACCTTGGCACCAAAAAACAAAAAAGAAAAAAAAAAAAAAGAAATGGATATAAACCTTGAAACAGAAGGTCATGATTTTACTGGCTAAGCTGTTTCCCCGGAAAAGAGTCTGCATGGAGTCTGCCAATTCTACCTCCTTAGAAAACATGTTCCAGAGCAGTTGGTAGAGCAAATGGCGAGAATCAAACAGAGTGACTAGAACTCGAGCTAGTTCATCCTGAGAACAGAACAAAACTGAGTTAGCGTGAATAATCCCACTTTGTCTTTAGCAAGAAACTGAAAGGTAAATCCAAAACTGTCAACCACCTGCTAAATCCAGTTAAATGAGGACTAATTAATTTCCCCCGGGATTTATCTGTGTCCACGTGTCTACACAGATGACTATATCTTCATGTCTATAGCAGACGTGAATTTTTTTTAAAAAAAGCAATTTGTTTATTTATTTATTTAAGCAACCTCTACATCTAGTGTGGGGCTCAAACTAACAACCCCAAGATTAAGAGAGACACTCTTCCAACTGAGCCAACAAGGTGCCGCAGCAGCTGTTAATTCTAAGAATTAATGGATGAAAAGTGGATAGGCCTAGGCTTTACAAGAGACAGAAAAAAAAGCCAAGATTCAGTTCAGATTACATGAGAAAATCAAAGAGAGTAGAAATAGAACATGATGGCAAAGAGTTTAGTTTGATATGCCCACATNCAGAGAGAGAAGGAGTCACAGACTGAAACAGGCTCCAGGCTCCGAGCCGGCAGTCAGCACAGAGCCCGACGCGGGGCTCGAACCCACGAACCGCGAGATCATGACCTAAGCGAAAGTCGGACGCTTAACCGACTAAGCCACCCAGGCGCCCCTGCCCACATCCTTTTTGTAGAAAGCCAGTGAGCAGGAATAAGACTTTGGCGAGCACAAGGGCTCGACTCTCTGCTCGTACGGTCAGGGAGATTCAGTGTACACTAAACAGGGCTCAGCAGAGAAACAACAAACATGGAAAGACTATAGGATTTGCAGAAAGCCAGGAAAAAGATGTGGGCTGTGCATTCAGAGCCAAGAGATTAGCAAGATTTATGTACAAAGCGAAGGTGGGCAGCGAATTCCCACCTACTTCCTAAATGGTTACCCTCATAATTCCACAGAGTAGTTTTTGGTACACTCCAGGAAAATGATGTGATCGTAAAATCAGTTTACCCACACATGCTGTGAGGAGATTTACACAGACTGGGGAGCTGGGGGCGGGGGGCGTAAAATGTGCCTCATCCTGCAAGCAGTGACAGCAAAGGCCAGGATCACGGCCCATAGTTCTTCTAATGCTCACCTGGTCAAATCTGGTACCCGAGTAAAGGAAAAAATTTGACAATCCTAACCAAAGAATCTAGAAGCCTAAAACAACCCGGATATTCTGCTCTACTCCCTATACTAGATATAAAAATTCTTCCCGCCATTTTACTTTAAGTTTTATTTTATTTATTTTGAGAGAGAAAGTGCACACACACAGGGGAGGGGCAGAGAGAGGGGGAGGGAGAGAATCCCAAGCGGGCCCTGCATTGTCAGCACAGAGCTCGACATGGGGCTCACTCCCCACAAACGGTGAGATCATGACCTGAGTTAAAATCAGGAGTTGGACACGTAACCAACTGAGCCTCCCAGGAGCCCCTCTCCTCCATTTTAAAGTCAAGTATCGTTATGGGAGACAATTCAGTCACAAAATATGTTTTTAGAGAACTGTGCTAATTTTTTTCCATTCTAATCCCTCCCCTGCAAAATTCTGAAAATGTTAAGCAAAAGAATTTAAAGTACACAAAAGAGAATTACATCTTTTTTTTTTTTTTTTTTTAACTTTTAAAAAGCTCTTAAGAAGCTGGCCATATAAAAGATCAGGGAAGATGCATCCCAGGTGGTGGTGGCGGCAGCAGTGGCAGCAGGGTGCTCCCGAAGGCGGAAATAAGCCTGACATCTTTAAGTCTGGTGAACAGGAAGGAAAGTGGCAGGAGATGATGTCAGAGTGGAGGCAGAGCCTTGTCAGCCAGAGCAAGGAGTTTAAAACTTCACTGAAGCATGAGAAACAAGATCCTACAGCTTTTGTAAGCAGAAAAAAACCTACAGGCAATGACAGATGACCTGATTTGTTATAATTTGCTAAACTGAAATCATTTTTGATACAATATAAACTGAATAGCTTTTTAGCATGGTAAAGGACAACCCTTCTCAAATGTTTAGCATATTTTGTTAAAAATAGTATGGTTTTAAGAAAAATTTTTTATTAACAGAGGCCTGGGGACACCTGGGTGGCTCAGTCAGTTCAGTGTTTAACTCTTGATTTCAGCTCAGCTCATGATCCCAGAGTTGTGGGATCGAGCCCCACACTGGGCTCCATGCTGAGGACAGCACCTGCTTAAGATTCTCCCTCTCCGTCTGCCCCTCCTCGGCTTATGCATCTGTGCTCTCTCTCTCTCTCTCAAATACATACATACATAGATAGATAAATAAGAGACCAAATAGCCATATGCCTCCAGTGTTTAAAACAAGCAACAATTTCTAATGCATATGTAGTGCTTACATTTTTTTAGAAAATCATATAGGGCAGTATAGAAGAGTTGTGAACTAGACACACAGGCCTTTAATTCTAGCTTTAGCATTAATGACAACTAAATATGAGATATAACCCTAATCAACTCATTTAATACATGAAAACACCAGACCAGGTCAGTGGTTTTAATTTTCTTTTGATCAGTGTTTAAATGGAACTTTTCAATGGGACAGGGAAGG
Source organism: Crocuta crocuta (assembly GCF_008692635.1). Taxonomy (NCBI): domain Eukaryota; kingdom Metazoa; phylum Chordata; class Mammalia; order Carnivora; family Hyaenidae; genus Crocuta; species Crocuta crocuta. The sequence continues at coordinate 6,072,048 of NW_027551561.1, read as the reverse complement.
GATTTAAGTATATAAGGAATAAGATCCTCATACTACAGAGGGCTAGAAGCCACAACTACTTTCCCATAGCTGGAAAAAACCACCCGAACAATATCTGAAGTTTCTTCCAGCTCTAGAGTTTAGCAATTCATGCAATAAACACTTCCAGAATGAGGGGCACCCGGGTGGTTCAGTCAGTTCAGCATCCAACTGTTGATCTTGGCTCAGGTCACTATCTCATGGTTTGTGAAATTGAGCCCTGCGTCAGGCTCTGCCCTAGCAGCAGAGCCTGCTTGGGATTCTCTGTCTCCCTCTCTCTCTCTCTGCCCCTCCACTGCTCATGCTCTCTCAAAACAAACAAACATAAGAAATAAACAAACAAACAAACAAGACAGGTCCTAGAACAAATGAATCTGGAAGCGGGCCCTGGTTCTGCACCTCCTCCAGGAGCTCACCCACTGAGAACACGGGACCACGCTGGCCAGAGCCATGGCTATCGGCAGCTCCCCTTGGTCCCCCATCATCGTCACCAGCTCTACCAGCCTCTCAAACCGGTCGGCCAGCACCGTTTCTGCAAGTGTGTCAAATTCTGTGCCCTGCTGGAGGATTTTGGTCAGAACTTCCATAAATGTGGCTCTTGTCTGAAGATCTTTGTGATAACCTAAACCTGATGGGGACAGAGAGATGCAAATTTACTAACATGGACTGTTAACCATTTTGCTTGTCTTACGAACCAATTCTCTAGGCCGTCCCTTTCTCTATGAAGCTTTCATTTTTATCTCACCTATGGAGTGCATGAGGCCACTGTCCACATTCGCATTGAGTAGGTTGGACATTGCAAGTACGGTACAGTGCCTCAGTGATGCCAGCCTCCGAGACATGCCACGTTTCCTGCCGCCTGTTTGTGCATTTTCATCTTCAACTTCACTACAGTCGTTCAAAAGGTTCATAAACAACGTGAAATACCTGAGAAATAAGAAGACTGACTCTTACACAGCGAAGGCCACATCAACCAGAAAGCTAAGCTGATATTCTGCAATGATCACATGTGCATCACATGAGTGGTCTTGGGGATCTGCTTCTCTCAAGTCCCGGGATAATGAACCAACGTGGCTCATCACGAAGTGTGCTATGTGAATATGATTTTATCCTGACAAAACCAGTACGTATTTCGTAACACAGGCACCAAACAGACACAATCTTTCCTGGTCGACGCAGGAAACGCTTTTAGTGTTTACCGTATAAAATTAGTAGTCCAAATAGTTCATACAATGCCGTTTTAAATGGCTTAACGAGGTGATCTGGGTTTTATTGCCAATAATTCAATGACCAGATTATTTCCTTTAAAAACACAAAACACCGTTGCTTTCCGAACCCAGTCCTATCCCAGGGAAGATTGCTTCATGCATGGGCTATATTCTATAAGCAGCTGCCAATGGCCATAATACCCAAGCGATAAGGTCCGCTTCCCAAACACAATCATTTGCCACTTTGGTTAGATTTTGTTTTGTTGTATGTGGGGCTTTGTTTTTTGCTCTGCGTTTTTGGTGACTGAAATTTACTTAAGAAATAACTGTGATTTGGCTTCCATCAATTCCACGCCGTCTCCTTCCTCGGGCTGCAGCGGAAGGCCGGCCAGGAGTGACACGACTGCTTCCATACTCGCCTGGTCCAAGTCTCTGAAGAAAGAAAATTTAGGGACCATATAAGTTTTTCAGGTTCTTCCACTCGACATTCCTCGCAAATAAACACCTTCCTAACAGAACTTTAGGAAGTTAGGAACCACCAATTTCATTAAACTTAAATAACTGAGTTAACACGCACACCCAGAATGCAAAAGCATTTCAAGTGAGGGAGAAGGTGATGGTAACTTTCATAAAACCAAGCCTCACCCAAGGAATATATGTGAATGATTATTATGTACTTCAGTGCTCAATTATTTCCTGATGTGTGACAATCAATAAGTATTTACCATTTGAGCAAATACAGGAAATTACTTTTTAGAAAAGACTCAAGATAATTAAGTTCCTTAAGTACAACTTTTATCTAATTATAAAATAAATACAATCTACGGTTTTATATATTTTCTTTTCCAACAGCTACTGACTACCTTTCCTAAACAGACAACACTAAATTTCCAAACATCACTTTCTCACATTTGATTTTACTGAAAATCATTCAGTTAAAAATAAAAAGTAAATATTTAAATAATTCAAATGCAAAACACTGATACCAAAAAACACATAAAATATATTTCTAATAGGGATGATGCAGTATCCACACCCTGAGTAAGTCTGCTAATACTTAATTAGAAATCATTCTCTCTCTTTTATTTATTTATTTATTTATTTATTTATTTACCTTGTAAGACACTTTACATCATCATCTGCTGCCTGGTTTGATGTTCCCATGACCCAGTCTGTCAGGTATTCTACCATCTTATTCCTACAGAATGGCAGAGAAAAGGATAATAGCAAACAATTTTTTTTAAGTCACACATACACCTCCAGTCATATAAATCTGTTTAATAGTGCAAATATTTGCCAAATCACTCGGGCGACATGGCAGTTTCATAAGAGATAGTGCTACTCCAACTCTCAATAGGCAGAGGGGCACAGCCAGTCAACTTGCATAGCGATCTTCCACATCAGCCCTTAGCAAGGATTTCAGTTTGGAAGCAGAATCAAATTCTTATAATTTTACACAAAGGAAGTAGTGTCGTGGGCACAAAGCTTTGGGAAATTTGAAGACACCGGGAGAGAAAAATAAAAAGGTAAATTGCTACTTTTCCATTTTCTCCCTCCCCTTTCCTATGATAATCAAGTACCTGCTGGGTTTTTTTTTTGGGGGGGGGGGGTACTTCATTTAACCTAAGATTTACAAGACCCTACTTTGCTCTTTTGAGAACTCACCTAAATTTCATCTCTTGACAAAACGAGAGGTCATCTCTCCTTGCCATCATCACCTCGACCAACTGACACAGTTTTGTTTTGATTTGAATTGCATGGACNTTTTGCAAATGTTTTAATCTCTAAGTAAAATGATGAAATGTGACTACAAACACTGCAATCTTTTTATATTTATAGGAGCACATACTTCTGCTTACCTTATTGCATCCCAATTTGAGTGCAATAAAGAACAGCAAACCCTTTCACTAGTAACCACCAATATTGATGTGTTTCTGCTACATTTCAGCAGAAATACTTACCTGACTAGATTTAACATCATTGTTTCAATGCTAGCTTGCCCCAGATGTTCAGAGCTGCCTTCAGTATGATTATCTAGTAAGTTCTTCATGATAGCTATGGTTTGCTCCACAAACTGAGTGTTGGTGTCAGTCAATAAAACCTACATAAAGAACAAAATACATTTTGGAATTGATGCAGCGCCAACACACCCCGGATGAAACTGCATGACCCAGCTGTCACACACCTGCAAAAAACACCCCAGGGCATATAGCCAAATAGGCCCGCAGACAGACACTCATACTCATGCCCAACACATTCATGACCCCTGGCACAGCCTCTCACTAGAGTTCCTAACAACCAAACTGCTCTCTATATTAGATGATTCTTCTCCCTGCAATTTTTTGCCCACTTAAAAACAACTGTGAGTGCATGTTCATGCCAGTATTGAAAGGAATAATCAAAAAGAAGGCTTCGTTATCAATCTAGTCAATCTATTTGTACAAACGGGTGAAAAATAAAGCAGAAAACACTTTACCTGTCCCTGGGAGTCAAAGAACTTGCTGATAGTGTTCTTCAGTTTGTTAAACAGCATTGGATAAAGAGCAGGACTCAATTCTAGGCCCACCAGATCCTTAACGTTGGTCCGTATCTGAAGTCCCACTTTCTCATGGTTACACACCATTAAGGATAAGAGCCGGTCCATGAATTTGCTGACAGGTGTATCTGCATTTCCCTCCGAGGACATCACGGAAATCATGGAGCCCTTGCGTTCGCTGACTGGGCCCATGGGCGGGCTGTAGGTTGCCAAGCCAGAGTTGCTTCTCTGCTGCAGGCACACTCCCCCAAGGGCACACAGGAAGCCGGTCATGTTGATCCACTCCTGCAGGGAGTCCGTGTCAGACAAATCTATGGATCCTCCTCCACTCACGTGAGACATTCGCCTCTTAACAATGGTCTTGTGAAGGCTTTCTGCTGCCTACACACAAACATTTTATGGAAAACGTGAGTCCAACCTAATGGGTTGAGAGACTTGACAAATTACTTTTTATCCAGCATTTCTTCTGTGACAAAAGAACATTTTTTACATTTTAAAAACGCAATTCTTCACTCCACCATTTCGAATGATACCAAGGTATCTCACTGCTCAAGGGCAAATGAACCTGCGAAATTGAGGTAGCGACACACACATATGTGGTATCAGACACAGAAGGTGGTTTCGGACTGCAGCTCAGAAAGGAACATACAATCAAATTATTTGCTTACATCAATCCCTGGACCTAGAGGCAATGTCTACGCTGCTTCAAGGAATAAAAGCATTTGAAAATTTTCTACCAAGTAATGTGTGTACTTATTAGTGATGGCCCAAGTTCAAGTGCTCTGGGACCAGCTTTGCAAACACTGTACTACTATTTTTTTTTTTTTTTAGCGTTCATTTATTTATTTTTGAGAAAGAGAGAGTGCAAACAGAGGGGCAGGGAGAGAGAGGACGAGACTGAATACCAATCAGGCTCTGCGCCATCAGCACAGAGCTGGACACGGGGTTTGAACCCATGAACTGTGAGATCATGATCTGAGCCGAAACCAAGAGTCAAACGCTTACCTAGCTGAGCCACCCAGGCACCCACATCATACTACTACTAACATAGATTCTGCATGGCAAGATGAGAGTAATCAAGCAAAAGAACCATTGAGCAAAAAGAGACTGTATGGAAGGGAGCGTAGAAAAACAAACAATAGAGAAGAATCAAACCCTACAAGAAGCTGACTGAGGAGTCATCTTCAGAGAGTTCTGACCCTGTTAGTTCACGGGGTACAGATGAGAAAGAAAAACTTTTACTATGTGTGGCAAAGCTTTTTCAAATTCAGTTCTCCTTACATACTGCTTACAAGCTAATACTCAGCCTGTTACAGAGGACCCATCAACCCGAGAAAGCAACACGTTAGGGCCATTCTGTGATATAAATGATGTAGACGTACCACTGCATTTGTTTCATTATGTATGTTTGTTGTGTGAGAAGAATGGCCTTTCTGCCATGAACGATTGCTCTGAATAAGGAACCCCCGAAACTACCGTTTCTCATGACGCATGCATTTATGACAGCTGTAGCTAAGAGCAGACTATGACTACTATCCCTGCTGTCGTGCAGCACATTATCCCTTTTAGGACCTATGTTAGAGGGATTTGTGCAAATTCTCTGAACAAGAGTAGAGACAGGGTGCCGCTCGCGACATGGTGACTTAAAGTGTAGCACAGTGAAAAGGACCATTGGCTACAATTCTCTGCTTTGACAGAGAAAGCCTGGGTCTTGCATTTCAGTTTTTTCTGTCACCTACTTTGTGAGGTCGGATGGACTAAGCCAGATGATGAATCAACGCCACACCTTCATTGATTTGTGCCATAAAGAATCATTGGTATCAGACAAAGAAATGACCATTGTAAAAGAACTTGCAAAATGGCTTAGAAGCAACAATGTGGTAGAGCATAGATTTGGACCAAATGTACACATGAGATAATCACACAGCGCCAAGAGATTTCGAATTTGTGAGCAGCGTAAGGGTGGCTGAGTACTTAGCACATTGACTGCAGGTGGGCTGCAGCAGTGCTGAAACACTGTAATCAGTACTCACGTCACTTATTTCCTCTCTTTATCAAGAACTTGGATCCAGCACCATGCAGACACCTCTTTATCCAGTTTCACCCCTTGAGCCAAGTGTTTGTGCTCAACAAACACTGTACTTGGCATCAACATTAATGAAAGCATTATTTAAAAAAAAAAATACAAAGAGCATTGTAGAATAAAGCATTAGGCTCAGGTATCTGAGCAGAGTTCTTTTGCATCTTTATTAAATACTAAGGTAAACAAGAAAGAGGAAGAAGAGCTCAGAAGAACAGCTCTATCACCTTGGTCCCCTGCAGCTAGTACTGAGAGTACTGGTAACAGTGATACCCATCAGGGTGGAGGCAGTGACATTGAAATGGACAAATTTATTAGCAGACCCAAACATGCACGGCGACTTTCAGACACAGAGGAATCTGTGCAGGAAAGTTGTGATGAAATCGCCAACAGTGGTGGAGAAGAAAGCAGGGGTCCTGGTAGGAGTAGCGGGCACAGTGATGAATCCAGCAATGAGAGGATTTCTAGCCATGCCAGCCAGTCAGCTGGGAGCCCCAGCAGAAGACACTGCCCATATGAAACCCCTTAAAGAAGATGATGAAGATGACAATCATGATCACAATCCCCCTAAAAGCAGGTGTGGTACAGATCTTTAGAACAGAAAGCTAGAAAATCAAGCAGGCATTTGCTTAGGGGATTCCCACAGCCCACCAGAAAGAAATGGGACAAGCAACGGAATAGGAAAGGACCTGGTTTTTAACACTAAGTAATGCCATCAGCAGATAATCAAATAAAAATGCCAGATGCCTGTTCACATTCTCAAGATCCAGAGCATGATATTTCAGGGGAAATAAACACTGTTCATATACAGCACAAGCATGTCAAGAATCTTGAATTGCACACACTGAGGACTTTCTTGGGGAGGCTACTGGGAATGGATCATTTAACTGCCTACAATTCACTGGGCCACAGCACTGCCATCGCCACCATTGTTACCACCGCGAAGGGCGTATTGCTGATGATGGGCTAAGTGCAGCCGATGTCAGTTGCAGCAGCATCGCGATCAGTGCAAATCAGAATGTGGCTGATTGTGATGAAGTATCTGGGTGTGAAGAGCAGCTAGTTCAGATTAATTCACATGCAGAACTAACATCTTCTCTCCAACAACCTCTTCCCAATTTAGCATCTATGTACCATTAACGTCTAACTCAAGGACGTGCAGTTCATAAACATCAATTCAACATAATGCTCCAACAGGCATTAATTTGGGTAATGTTTGCTTGGAAAGACTTTATTGTGGAATACAGTTCAAGATATGAGTCAGTTAATCTTTCTGAAGGATTAATAAATACATGAAGCAGAGAAGCTTCTCTGTTCCTTGGTATGTTGGTTTGACAGATTCAAATGAGAGTCACTGAGGGCTGCCTTGAAAATGTAGGCAAGCCCATGTAAAGAGGAATTTTTTACATGCTGGTCAAAGCTCATTCTGCATGTTCTTATTGACTAGGTATGGCAGGTTCATCGCATTTAACGGACTATTATCAACCTGTGTTTTAGTAACTGAAGTCTTCGTAACAGGCTTAAAGACTATTCTCTCACAGGGCTCATATTTCATCACTCAGCCTTGCTATTCACAGCACTTTTTGGCAGTCTTGGTTAGATTCCCTCCAAGAGAAACAATAATACTTGCTCCCTTCTTGCCTCTGGGAACATTGTAGTGATTATTCTGCTTTCAAGTTACAGTTAAATGTTCTTGAACTATATCACATGATATATGTAAAAAAGCTAAAGAAGTGAAGTTAAACCTAAGCTGAAATATAAACACCGTGATAGTGGCATTGTTCTTCTCTCTGGGTGAATCTTTTGTGTCTTGACTTCTGCAGCACATAAAGAACGAGGTTAGTGTTTTTTCTCTAGTTTGAATTCTACTGTTCATTTAATGGGGTTGAAATGATTACCACAAGTTTCTTGCATTTCAGTTCTGTTCCACTAGTATAATTTCAGGTTTCCCTTGATAATGTTCCATTCCCTGGCATACTGTATTCAGTTATTAACTGAATGTACTATGTTAATATAACATTTGCAGCTGGAGCCTCTAGTGGCTCCTTGGTTAAGCATCCAAATCTTGATTTCAGCTCAGGTCATGATCTCACGGTTCATGAGATCAAGCCCCGTGTCAGGCTCTTCACTGAGAGCATGAAGCCTGCTTGGGATTCTCTCTCTCTCTCTCTCTCTCTCTCTCTCTCTCTGTCCCTACCCTGCTCTCATGAACACACCTGCACTCACTTGCAGGTGTTTAATGGCTGGGTATTTCATCATTTACAGAGGTGCTACAGCAGTCCATTTTAATTTTTTTTTTTTAANGTCAGCACAGAGCCCGACGCGGGGCTCGAACCCACGAACGGCGAGATCATGACCTAAGCGAAAGTCGGACGCTTAACCGACTAAGCCATCCAGGCGCCCCAATATAGCAGTCCATTTTAAAATGTTAATTGTCTTGGGTCACCTGGGGGGCTCAGCTGGTTAACAGTCCGACTCTTGATTTCGGCTCAGGTCATGATCTCATGGTTTGTGGATTCAAGCTCCGCATCAGGCTCTGCGCTGACGGTGCGGAGCCTGCTTCGGATCCTCTGTCTTCCTCTCTTTCTGTCCTTCCCCTGCGCACATACTCTCCCTCAAAAATAAACAAACATTTTTTTAAAATGTTGTCCTTCAAAAGCCTTTGTGAAACCACCAGTTTTTTAAGTACTTGTATCAGTTTATATTCTCCACAGGTGAATCTGCATAGCCTGTCACCTAGCAGCTCCACTGTTAAGTATGTGCTTTGCAGAAATATACCTCGACAGTTAACAAAGACTCAGTCAAGAATGTACAAAGTAGGACTAGTCAAAAGAACTAAATAGTCTTTGTACAGCATTCCAATGTCCTAAGAGAGTAGGAAGCAAAATTACATGGTGGACTGTCCGTTGAATAAAATAACATGGAGCAGTACCAGTGAATGAACGACAGTGGTCCAGAGCAGTGTACGTGACTCTCACAAGCCACGGTGAGTGAAAGACGCTGGATTTAAGGGACTACGTCTCCAGCAATCTGTTTACAGAAAGTTTGAAACAGGAAAGCTCTTGTATTCAGTAGCCAGGACGAGGGTTACTCTTGGGTTGTTAATATGGGTAGCAGGGCTCAACAAAGGCTTCCAATGTGCTACTAATGAATTGTTTCTTGATGTGGGTGCTGGGTGCATAGGCATGTCCATCTCCTAATATTCTAAACTGTCGCTTAGATTTATACATGTTTTTGTATGTATGTTATATTCCAATAAAAAAATGATGTGCAAGATGAAAAACAAAGAAGTCCAAACTCAGACGACCATATACATTTTTTAGGAGCCAATATATTGTTGTCATAGACTAATATAACCAAACCAGAATATTAAACTCCTTTCAAAAAGCTTTTGACTGACATGAACGAACCTTACAAACATTATGCCAAGTGAGAAAAACCAGCCACATTATGTGAAATGTGGGAAACAAGTGAATCTACAGAAAGCAGGCTGGTGGCTGCCTGGAGGGGTTGGGCAGGGGGGAGATAAGGGAATAGTAGCTCCAGGGTGTGTGGGTTTTCTGATTGGGGTGATGGTTGTATAACTTTGTAAACAGACTTAAAACCACTAACTGTACTTCTTTTTTTGGTCTATTGTGGCATTTTATTTGCACATAATGTATTATATCCCTAGAAAAAGAAATGCAGGATTGTGATTTTTCCTCCTGTGTGTTTCCATCTTGCTTCTTCATGGCCCATGTTGCCAGCTGAGGTTCAATACCATGAAACCGAACTGGCGGGATGGGAGCAGATTATTTTGCCACTTTTCTAGGTCTTCGAGTCGTACGTCAAATCGAGGGCTGCCGAACCTGCCTGCGGAAGTTCACGGCAATCTTCCCGGCTCTGTGATCATCGATCATTTCAGACTCACCAGTGTAGCCACACTTCGTCATCCCGGTCAGAACCCGGACAACGACTTTGGCACCCGGCCTAATGAAAACCCGGCGTGTGCTTCTTTCTGGCACTGTTGATGCTCTTGAGAGCATCTGCCAGAACATTCGTGCACACCATTATGGCAGCAAGGAAAGGCAGCAGAAAGTGCACTGTGCATTTTAAATGGATGAGCTGTATGGTATGCAAATTATATCTCAATGAAAGTTACCAAAAAAATTTTAAGAATTAAAAAAATAAAAAAGCTTTCATCCTAAAGCCACACACGTCCTCTCCAAATGACATTAGGTACATATTTTATGACCTCACAGGTTCGTGGGTTCGGGCCCTGCACTGGGCTGTGTGCTGACAGTGCAGAGCCTGCTTGGGATCCTCTCTCTTCCTCTCTCTCTGCCCCTCCTCTACTCATACCGTCTCTGTCTCTCTCAAAAATAAATTACTTAATTAAAAAAAAGAATACCTAACAAAACAGTAAAATGTACTGTTTCAATTTTATTTTCTCTAACTTTGTCATCCCTTTCCTGAAAAGTCTGTGAAATACTATCATGGAAAAAGAGAAGGAAAGAAGATAAAGGAAGGGCCCCCACCACAAACCATCTCTACCTCCTGCTGGCCCACATTTCTGCAATGATGGAAACACTGTATATCCATGCTGTCCAATACAGTAGCCAATTGCTACATGTGGCTAATGAATCCTTGGAAGTGGCTACTGAGAAACTGAATTTTAACTGTATTTAATTATAACTACTATAAATTTTCATTTAAACGTAAGTAGCCACATGTGGCTAGTGGGTACCATAACAGTGCAGTTTTAATGTTTATTTCTTTTTGAGAGTGAGTGAGTGGGGGAAGTGCAGAGAGAGAAGGAGACACAGAATCTGAAGCAGGCTCCAGGCTCTGAGCTGTCAGCAGAGGGCCCAACGTGGGACTGGAACTCACAAATCATGACACCATGACCTGAGCCAAAGTCGGACCCTTAACCGAGCCACCCAGGCGCCCCATAATAGTGCAGTTTTAGAGGAACCAAACTAAGGAAGTCTTACGACAACCATACATATATCTTATACTAAGAGTGACTCAACAGATTACTGAAATGAAGTACACATGCTTAGCAGATCAATTAAAAGACAAAAATCAACTTCACAAACTCACCTGGCCATCTTCCATTTTCGCTTTTGGATAGTTGAGGATTAGTTTCGTGGCTTGTTCCCACTTTGCATGTGTATCTTCCCAAGCCTAAAATGAAGGCAATTACCACTTGAAAGCAACTTTAAACCTAGTACTAAAAATCAACCAGCAGTAGGTCTCAAAGTCGGTGCACACTACAAGCATAATATCCCATGTGTAATATGCACACATATCTTAGATCTGCTTCAAAACCCATTCCTGGTCACACACACAGCACGCGGCTGCTCCGACCAAGGGCGGGGCCCGGGGGCTGCGTCCTGCAGAGAGCATACCTCCGTGTTCCCTGCAGTGGGGTGCTCGATGCGCCTGAGAAGTGCCATCACTCTCTTCTGAAGCGCTGCTCTTCCTAAGCAAGGACAACAGCACATCAACTCATTGAACTCAGAGCCCCGAACGCCAAGGGAGAGCCTGGCGGGCCAAACCCCTCAGGCAGAGCAGGAGGCCTGGAAGGAGTGCTTCCTCTGGCCGACCTCACGGGGACGGGCTTTAGCTCGGACTCCGCAAGAGCCGCGGCGTAACAAAAGCTACTCCCACCTTTATTTACGCACAACACGTGCCGGTGTGTTTAACGTCCCCATGTACAGTTCAACCTCAGTAAATTACATCATCTGTAACCGACAGTCATTTATGCTGCCAGGTTTTAAACAAACGTACTGCGTACTGCAAGCTCAGGGAGATGTTAACAATTTATTTCAAATGCTATTTACTTTCAGCCTCTCTTATGTAGAAAGGATTTCAGGAACGCTATTTCAGTGAACCCTCGAAGCTCCCTCCACTCCTAGCACTAGCTGGTGTCGTGCGACTCAAGGCAAACTGAGTGGGGGGGAGGGAGACATCATCCCCAGTTACCTGTTGACATCATATTGCTGACAGAGGCAAACTCCATGAACGTGTTATAGTTGGGCAGGAAGTTGTGCACCGACACTTCATCCACCCCACAGCGGATGTCTGCTTCCTCACAGAGGTGGCGGAAACAGGACATGGCCACCAGGACGGCTTCGGTGTCAGGGCTCCACAGAAACATGTACAGGGCCACTTCCAGTTTGGTGTGCGCCTGCCGGCATATGGGTGGGGCGCTGCCGCACCCTGCCGCGCTCTCCTGGAGGGCAGGGATGGGAGGCGCTGTGTTTGCGACGCAGGTCATTTTATTTATAAAATCCAACAGCGCAACAAACTGTGCACCACGTACATGTGCATTCAATACCACACAAAAGCTTTCCCCTGCACTCACAACAGGAATTTTCAACCCCCTAAATATCTTGTCTGGATGACAAATGAGATTGTTTGGACCAGGGTAATGCTACTATTTGCCCAATTTCAAATCAAATAGGTATTATCCTACTTCAGATTCGAGAACTATAGATTAAGTCTAACGCAAACACAAGTACCCACAGCGTCAATCTACGGAATGAAAAACGCAGTGCACTTCCAACTCAATTATAAATGACAAAGGAACTAGTAAGAAAGTCTATCTACCTACCGTGGGGACGAAATAAAGTAAGTACACTGCAACAAGGCCTAAAACAAGGGCACGGACAAGGACCAAATGTTGTTGTAGAAGATGTACTTGACTCTGGATTACACATGCCCACAAGAAATCCTCATTTACAAAGAGAATGTAAATTCTGCAGTTACCATAGACAGCAGTAAACACTGTGATGCTTATTTGTTTTTTCCTCAACAGAAGGTTGGACTGAAAATTAGGGATAAACAAGCTTTGTTTCTTGACTTCAATTTCTTGACTTCCAAGTCTAACAGTATAATGCCAATGGTAACGTGGACCAGCAAGATCTTCTGTGAGATATCAGTATAATCAAGATTCCTGCAGACTGTATTATGGCAAAGATTAGGAAAGTTAACCTAATTCTACGACAATCCTAGACAGACACTCCTCTCCACTGATAAGAATTAAAGACTGTACTCTCTAGATTGGTAGCTGCATTCTAAATGCCACAAATAGTGTTTTTATGTTTTTAACAGTGTGAAAAAAAAAAAAGTTTGGTCTGGAAAAGACACTCTTTTGTAATGACCTGCTATTTTCACTTGTACGGTGATTTATTTATTTTTTTTTATTTCTAAGAGAGAGAGAGAGACAGCATGAGCAGGGGAGGGTCAGAGAGAGAGGGAGTCACAGACTGAAACAGGCTCCAGGCTCTGAGCTGGCAGTCAGCACAGAGCCCGACGCGGGGCTCGAACCCACGAACCGCGAGATCATGACCTAAGCGAAAGTCGGACGCTTAACCGACTAAGCCACCCAGGCGCCCCTACGGTGATTTATTTTTAAAAAGAATTCTGTACACAAACAAAAACCACAGACACTTATCTATAGCAAGCAAAATACTTTCTCTCCCAGTAAATCTGTACTCTTGTTAGGTGGTACAACCTATAAACTTCTGGGATATGAATGGCCCTTTGTACAGTAGAGATTTACGGTAATTACAGCGCTCAGTTATATCTTATCAGTAAGTGTCAAGTGCTGTTTACACACAATCTCATTTAACCATCACGACGTTTCTGGGGCATAAATTGTTGTTATCTGCATTTTAAAGCTGATGACCTGGGTCCCAGGGATGTTAGGGATATGCCTGAAGTCCCACAAAGATCAGTGACAGAACTCGAATCTAACCAGTTCTTTACTGCGCTCTAGCATCTGGTTGTAATTTACCAAAGTTCATTCAGGAAAAAACATATGGCACAGAGGGTAATGATGCAGGAAAACTACCCAAGAAGCTGCTTACCATGGACGAGTTTCCTTTTCCCTTCCGAAGAGAGGCTCCGGGAGTGCAGGTGCGCATTAATTCTTCATGATCCATGGACATCTGACTGGTAGCTCCACTTGAAGGAACGTCACATCCTACCCCATAAAGGAAGAGAAAGTGACAGGAACTTCTATCTGCCTGCTAAAAAGAAGACATGAGTGAGCCCTTCTGAAGCACTGATAACCAGGAAAAATAAATATGTAATACGAGCACTCTTCCTGTTTGCGACTATCCTGGAAAACCTCACATCCCAACTCCTATTCCTTGAAGAATATTCACTAGAAACCCAACAGTACGAATGATGTTGGCTTAGTGTCTTTGAAACTCCTCTCAGCCTTCCACCCTTCAAATCACCAGAAACAACAGATTCTAGAAATGCAAATTAACATTTCTAGATCTAACGTGGGCACAGTTAAACAACAACATAAAGCTACCATATGAAAAATATAATGTACTTCTCAGTCAATTATACATGACAAAGATATACTCCCTATAAGATTTTTATCCTGTGCCCTATCAGGATAATTGGAAGTTGACTCTTTCGAGACTAAATTCCTTTCGACCAGTAATTAGCAATGGTAAATACGACAAGCCTGTTGCAAGGCTAACTTTACTGACCAGACTACTACAGATTATTACTGGATTACTAATGCTTATACTCTGGAGAATTATACCACAGGTAAAGGTATGAAACCCTGAAGTCCATTCTTGTTCCTTATCTTTGGAATAAGGCCAAATTCCACTATACTAACACACTAAGATAACCCAGATGTGTAAAAACCCAACTCACCATCAACCCATTTCTAAACAAAGAAATTTAACAAGCTGCATGGTACACTGAAAAGCATGAGTATAATATGTTTAAGATATCTTGGAGTTATTATTCTAGAAAAGGATAAAAATTCATTGAACTAAGAACTCCAAAAATTATGCCATAATAGAAAAAAATTTTAATTGACTACAAAAATTTTACGGTAAAAGAAATTTCAGGCTCTTCTCTAACCTCTAAAATCTTGACCCCGTGCTTTATAGTTCAGAATCAATACTTCACTCCACCCTAAGGGAGAAGACTCAGATATCTGAAGAGGTGAAATTGTTATGGCAGAAATATAAATAAACTTGGACCAAAGACCCTCAACCTCTTGACAGATAACTGGACTAGCCTAAGCCATAAGATTCACGTCTTATGTACGAACTCGAGACAAGATAGAACACGTTGCTCAATCTAATGTGGGTACAGCAGCCCCCACCTCCTAGGCTTGCCCCATAGAGTCCTATTGAACTCAACTAGAATTGATCAAGATTGCAACTTGAAGGACAAAGACTCAGAACAATTTTTGGAACGTTAACTTCTCAGCCATTATCCTCTGCACATATATTTCCCCTTGAAGACTCTGTAGGCAGAAAGAGCGAAAGTAGGACTTAATTTGGCTAATATACATTTCCTTCATCTCTTCCCATTACCCCCAAATATGCTTCCATTTTAAAGATACTTTGCTTACCTTATTTTTAAGAAGAAATTTATTCCTGCAGATCAAAATTTCCCGCAACCATTTGAGAATTTCTGTGCTACTAAGCATTTGATGGCTAGTTAATTTCTTGCAGATGTAAAAAAGCATTTGAGAGCTGCAAGAGCATAAAGTTCATAGTTATCAGTATCATCAATAAATAACCTAACAGAGATATAATCAGTATATAAGAAGACATTCTCTCATAATGGATCTAAGTTTACAGAAGCTAGGATTTTCTAAAGAAATCAATTCTCAAAATGTTAATAGCACAATAATCAAAGGGAGTAAATCTACAGATTATGTTAAAAAAAAAAAAGCAAACAATTCTAAGTCCTCCAATCCCCAAACTCCCAAGCATTTCATCCATGCATCTCATCTTTGCAGAAGACTCAGAAGAAATGACAGCCCACATGCACAGCATGGACTGTATGTAAACTCAATGTTCTAGAGCATGGATCTGCAAACAACTGCCTGTAGACCAAATCCGATCCCTTATCTGCTTTCCATAACTAACATTTTTTAGTGGAACATGGCCACACCCATTCATTTACATACGGCCTAGGGGTGCCTTTGTGCTCTAACAGCAGAACTGAATAGTTCTCACAGACACTATCTTGCCCACCAACCCTCTGATTTATTTACTACCTGACCTTTTAGGCGAAAAAAGTTGCTGATCCCTGATCTAGAGTCGTCACGCTGTCCAACACTGTAGCCACTAGCCTGCCACATGTGGCTAATGAGCACCTGAAATGTGGCTTGCCCAAACTGAGATGTGCTGTAAGTGTGAAACATAACCAAATTTGAAGACTTGATGGAAAAAAAGAATGTAAGATATCTCAGTAACTTTTATATTGATTACATATTGGAATGATATTCTAGAAATATAGGATGGGTTTAAAAATGTTATTAAAATTACTATTGCCTTTTCTTTATACTCTGCAATGTGGCCACCCAGAAAATTCTAACTTATACATGTGGTTCACATTACATTACTATCGAAGAACACTGCTCTGTGTCTCGGATTTAAATCAGCTGCCGGGGAGGACTTAGTGCACCCCCTTCTATGAGGAGATAATGACAACATGGAACCTGAGGCTCACACATTCCCTTTGTTCTCAATGTGCTGCCCTTGTGCTCTTCAACAGATAATAATTTATATAACCTAGGAAACAAATTATAAAATTCTGTGTATATTTTTACCTTCTAAACAGGTGTTCATTATTATTTTTTTAATATTTATTTTTGAGAGAGAGAGCGAGAACATGGGCAGGAGGGTGGGGGGCAGGGACAGAGGGACACAGAGAATCTGAAGGAGGCTCCAGGCTCTGAGCTGTCAGCACTGAGCCCAAAACACGGGGCTCGAACTCACTAGCAGTGCGATCAGGACCTGAGCTGAAGTCAGATGCTCACCTGACTAAGCCACCCAGGTGCCCCTAAACAGATGTTCATTATTAATTCACTTATCAAAATCATTGGCATTAGGGAAAATTTATGAAAGATCATAAGTTTTAAAAACTGAAATAAATAATTGACATTATAAAATTTTAACACTCTAAGCTCATATTTGTAATAATTTAAAGCACAACTGTAACTACATAGAAATCTGGAACTTAAGGGAATACACCAAGTAACAGTGCCTATGGTTGGATAATAATACGTAGTACAATTTTTTAAAACTTACTTTCTAAATTGCTGTGACTATAATTCTTACCGTTAAAACAAGAATCTAATTAATAAATCAAGTCAAATAAAATACAAGATGATAAAACTTCCATAAATACAGTTTTACAATTGACCGAGTACTATAGAGTTAGTATCTAAAGACAAAAAAGAAGTGCAAAATAAAATTTAACTTGAACTAGAAAATAAAAGTACATACCTAATTTCCCAAAACGTTTCCACAGGAGCATCAGGATTCCACAAATCAATGCTATCTAACTGATGAAGAACGAGCAGGGCCTGAATTTTTAAAAAGAGAGAAAAGAGTTACTCAAAAGTTTTTTTGGTAAATGTGACACTGGAATATTTATTTTACAAATGCTAACAAATCGAGCTATTTAATTTCAGCCTCAACACACAGTAAAAGGCAAAAGAGAAAAACTCTGGAGAACCCAAATCTCTAGGGAATAACACATGTAAAATAAAATCATTTTATTCTATCACTCTCACTTTAAATGGCATATAGGGACACAGTTAAATGACTGATGAATTCGGAGGAGCAATGTATACATATGAAAACTGCTTTAAGACACAAACTAAGTCCTTTCAGTAAGTGTCAAAGAACTCAGTGGAACCAAAAATTAATCCCCAAGAAAGGAGAGCTCCCCAAAATTAATACACACAGCGATATTTTACTTTGAGGGCAAAAGATAAAGGAGGAGTTATCTTGCTCGCCGCAAATTCTTTTGGAACAGAAAAGATCAATTAGTTTCCAAAGAACAAGAGAGAGGGGAGAGCAAAATAGACTTCACATTTCATAGCAGGTTATTCGTTCTAAAGCATTCCAAGAGACAACAGGACTGAAATTGGAATTTGGCTTACAGAACATCAGCAAGAATTAAAGAACTCATTTAAAATATACAACTAATATATAAAAACACTACTGTGAAGTAATGAAAGCCACTGGAGTATGAAGTATAAAACTAGACTCTTCCATGGAACCAGCTCCCCCCCCACCCAACGCCAATCCCACGTTGCTTCCCCCAGAGGCACCCGGCTGAGATCTGGCGCATTCTTCAGCCCTTGCTCAGTAGGTTTGGTGATTCTTTACTCCCCTTTAAAGCCTTTTAATAAAACTCCCATAAAATGCTGTTTGGAACAAATAATGAAAACTGATTTCTTCTGCTCTTAAAAGCAAATCAAATGCATAAACTGCTAACATCCGCACTGAAAACCCGCCTTGTTAGAAAAGGATACATAAATGTCTAACCTTAGATGACTTTATAATTCCAAAACACACATTATATAAAGACCAGACCTATATTATCCTATTTTACTGTAATGACCTTTAGATATATAATGAAAACTTCAATTCACTGTGAGAATCTTCAAAAAATTATGTAGTTTATACCTCTCATACCAAGGAAAAACCATACAAATTAACCTTCAATTGTTACTACTGTGTAAAAACAATATAGTTTACTAACACTTTAAGTGGCAAATTCTCTACATTTTTGTTTGAAGAAGTACTTTTTAACATAACAAAAGACACTGTGTTAGCCTCTTCCCTGCCTTAATATGACTGCTTTCCTTGTTGTGCTCCCTTCCACTTTATTTCCTACATATATTCTAACAAAGCTGTAAACACAGCATACGCATCTGACATTTCATCAATATGTTTCCATACTGCCGCGTGATCGGCATGTTTTAATGGATGTTTGATAATTTGCCAAGTTGAAATACCATTCTGTCATTGAATATTAACCTGCTCTCTTACTAGTGAACATCTGAAATTCTCCTAATATTCTCCTATTATAAAGCACAGTAATAAGCATGTATGTATGTGTATCTGCCTCCTTTCGTATTCAGAGAATAAAAAAAATTACAGGAATGGAATTATTTGGACAAAAATTAGGTATTTGCACACCTTCTGCCAAATACCGTCAAGCAGCCTTCCAAGAAGTATGCCAAGGAGTGGGCCAATTAATAGGTTCAACAGCAATGTACACAAATATAAGTGATGAGTGAAGCGATGAATGCTACAATATATTTGGTAAAATAAAACATACAGTACAAACAATAAAGCAGGATATCCTAAGTATACATATACTCAAAGAATTTTTACAAATGTATATACTCCATGTAACCATTACCTAGATCAACACTGTCAGTGCCTGGAAGCCCTTTTCATGTTTGCTTCAGTCATTAGTCCTTAACAAAGGGAGCCACTGTTCTGACTTCTACTGCCCCAGATCACTTTTGCCAGTTATTTATATAAAGGGAATCATACAGTACGTTCCCTTTTGTGTTCGGCTGTTCTCATTGAACATTATGTTTGTGACACGGATTCATCCATCCTCTGCATTTAGCAATAGGAGCTCATTCTTTTATCATTGGTGTAACCAATGGGATGAATATAACCAAAATGATCTATTCTACTGTAGATACATTTGAGGTATTTCTAGTTTGGGGGGGAGGGTGGCTATTACAAACTAAGCTGCCATTAGTGTTTTTGTATGTGCCTTTTGGTAAACATACAGAATTGCTAGATCATATGTTTACTTTGTAGATACTGCAAAACAAATTTTAATGATAGTTGTCCTAATTTACATTCCTGGTAGCAGAGTGTGAATGAAAACAGAGTCATTTGATATTTCATAAAGCTTTTTATTACTGATTTCTAACTTAATTACACTGTAGTCACAAAAAAGTTCTGAATGATTTCAACCACTTAGAATTTGTTGAAACTTATACTTCATGCTCAGGATATATGGACTGTTCCGTGCGTACTTGAAAAGAAAGTGTATTTATTGAGTGTCATGTTCAATGCGTGTCAAATAGTTCATATCTGATAATTATGTTGTTCATGTCTTCCATCTTACTATTTTTGACTTGTTTATTCCATCAGATTTTGAGTACTACTCTGCTCAAGCATCCCACTATAAGTGGATTTGTCCAACTCTACTTTTACTTCATGTATTTTTATATATTTTGAAGCTTCGTTTTTAGGTTCATATAGACTTATTTTCTGGATAGACCGGACACCTTTGTAATAAAGAGATGTCCCACTTTATCTCCAGTAATGCTCCTTGTGTCACTCCAGTTTTCTTGAGTTCACGTTTGTGTTCCCTATCCTTGGACTATCGATCTGCCAATGTCTTTACACTTAAGCTGTGTCTCTCATAAAGACCAGAAAGTAACATTTTCATACTCTTTGGTATTCACCAGAGAGAAATAAAAGCATACACCTGCACACAAATTTGTACATACATGTTTCCAGATGTTTTCTTTGTGATAGGCAAGAACTAGAAATAACACAAATATCTATCAACAAGTAAATGAATAAACAAATTATGCTATGGCCATGTGATGGAATACTATGTAGCGATAAAAAGGAATATGCATGTGGTTTTTTTTTTTAAGGGACTATTGATACGTGCAGTACCCCAGATGAATTTATGATAATTATGCAGGGTTAAAGAAGATAGACAAAAAGCGTATATACTTTATAATTCCATGTATATAAGATGCATATTAACCTATAATAACAGAAAGCAGATCAATGGTTACTAGGGAAGCAGAGAGAGGCCTCAGAGGAGAAAGAAAGGAAGGGAACACCAAAATGCACAAGATAGCTCTCAATGATGGATAGCTTCATCTAACTGGCCACTGACAGGTGAATGAAGTGTTTTAATCTCAAATGGAATACCTATCAACAATAAAAAAATTTCTTAAAAAATAAAAAAAAAAAGGAATACATGTAATATCGTGGATGAATCTCAAGACCTTGGGAGTCAAAGACGGCCAGATGAAAAGGAATATATAGTCTAAGATTTCATTCATATGAACTTCCCGAACTGGCAAAACTGATCTATGATAGAAATCAGACCAGTGGTCTCTGGGACAGGGAGTGGGATCATAAGACAAAGGAGAGCTTTCCAGGGTAACTAGAAATATTCTAAGTCTTGTATGATTTTATTATACGTAAATTGTATCTCAATAAAACTGACTTAAATTAAAACCATTATTTAGCAATCAATATAAAAAAAATTTTTTTAAGTCAGTTCTATTCACATCCCCAAGGGGGACTAGAATCCAAAAGACAGGCAAATAACAAGTGTTGGCAAGGATGTCGAAACAGAATCCCCAGACACTGCTAATGGGAGTAAAAAAGGAGACAGTCGCTCTGGGAAACCATCCGGTCACCCAAAAAGTTACACATAGTTACCACAGGACCCACCAGCTCCACTGGTCATACATCCACAAAAGAGCTTTTACACAAATGCTCACAGCAGCACTATTCATAACAGCCAAAAAGCAGAAACAATACCAAATGTCCGTCAGCTGGCGAATAAACAGAAGGCGCTCTGTGCATGCACTGGAATATTATTTGGCGACTAAAACGAATGAAGTACTGACACAGATTATACTATGGATGAACCCTGAAAACATGTTACACGAAAGAAGCCAGACTCAAAAAGCCACATATTCCATGATTCTATCTCTATGAAAGGGCTAGAATAAGCAAATCTATGAAGACAGAAAAGAGGTAAGTGGTGGCCGGTGGCCGGGGTAACAGAGAATGCACGTGGCAGGGTTTCATTCTGGAGTGACGAAAACGTTTCAGGGTTAGACAGTGGCGATGGCTGTACCACCTTGTGAATATACTGGAAAGCGCTGAATGGCACACTTGAAAACAGTAAACTTTATGGTATGTGAATTAGATGTAAATTTAAAATGCAATACATGTTTTTTAAAACTTCCAAAAGGTCAACTGAAACTAGAGAAATGTGAGGTTTTTAAAATTAAGTGTAAGAATTTGCACAGCATCATTACTACATGAGACATAAAGCAGGTAAACCTCTTCCTTCTCCGGAGTTCATAAAACAGCACACAGATGCAAACGCACCACTTCTGGAAATGCCGTCTCTCTCTGACAGACATCCAGGAATGACATCGATCGCTCACAGAAACCACACACCAGAGGAACATGAAGAATGTCCATATGTATGAGCTTCCGTTCACGAGCCCAGAACCCACGTCCCCTCACCTCCATTGCCTCCTGAGCGATCTCGGGCATGTGTGACTGAGGGACCAGCTGCACAAGCCCTGTAATTAACTCCGCTGTGCTGCCCTGGGTCTCAGGCCCCTGCTTCCTGGGGTTCTGCAAGGGGGAAAAAAGCAAGCTTCAGTTAAAAAAACAGATCTGTCACCTAACAGGAGCCAGAGAGAGAAGGGAACGGAAAGTGAGTGGTGATGGGTACGCTAAGCTTCTGTTAAGGGTTACAAAAAATGTTCTAGAATTAGACAGTGGTGATGCCTCACAGTCTTGTAAATATACTAAAACCAGTGAATTATACACTTTAAAATAGTGAATTTCATGGTATGTATATATCTCATTAACCACAACGGAATTCTTTAAAAGTCAGAACTGCTTTCGTTAAGGATGTGCTTAATCTACAGCCATACTGTTCCTTTATGCAAATAATGTCCAGAGAAAATTCTAATGAAAAGAAAACACAAATTACGTATTAGCTTTTTAATTAAGAAATTAGACCAATCTAAGGAGCAGGTAATTTTTTTCACCTACACTACACCGGCTAAATAATACACCTCTGGTTTGGAGCTTACTGGTTTTGATCTTACAAATAACTGTGATCAAAGGCAAAAGAACAGGTCTTGTCTAGTATAAAGGGCCTGCCCTAAGCCATCCAAGGCTGGAATTCACACTTCCAGATACCCGCACTGGAGTCTTTTTCACTGTGGAAAAACATGGGGTACTAAGCAAAGCACATCAGAAGGATATATATCTACTTTAAGAGACTAAAATGTTTCCTGTAGCTTGGCTGCATCTATTTGCACTTCACCAATATATGGTTCATTTAAGTGAGACCAATGAAACCTGTGCCCTGATTTTATATTGCTGACTATAGCTTCTTTCCCGTCATAATGATTAGGGTCAGCGCTCATCCCACAGCATCCCTAATTCACAACTGTTAGCCTACTTTATAAAATTTGTGTTCATTCACAAATAACTCAATAACCTTTACTGAACACCAAACACATGGCAAGTTGAAGAGATGTGTGTCTGGGGCACCCGGGTGGCTCAGCTGGTGAAGCATCTGATTCCTGATTTCAGTTCAGGTCATGATTTCATGGTTTGTGAGATTGAGCCCCTTACCAGGCTCTGCACTAAGTGTGGAGCCTGCTTGGGATCCTCTTTTCTTCTCTGTCTCTGCCCCTCTCCTGTGCACACATACACATTCTCTCTCAAAATAAATAAATAAACATTTTATGAGGCGCCTGGGTGGCTCAGTTGGTTAAGCGTCCAACTTCAGCTCAGGTCATGATCTCACCATTCGTGGGTTCTAGCCCCGAGTCGGGCTCTGTGCTGACAGCTAGCTAAGAGCCTGGAGCCTGTTTCAGATTCTGTGTGTCTCTCTCTCTCTCTCTGACCCTCCCCTGCTCAGTTGCTCTCTCTGTCTCTCAGAAATAATTAAAAAAAAAAAAAAATTAAATAAACATTTTTTTAAAAGTGTTTCCTACCCTCTTGGAACATGTAATCTGGTGGGAAAGACAAACATCAATAAAATAACCAGACCAACAACTGTTAAACTGCAAATGAGACAAGAACTATGAAGGAGCACGTTGCTGTGGGCATCCTGATGGAGGAATGTGGCACAATTCAGGAGGGCTTCCCACGGCAGTGATCTCAGCTCAAAATTAGCAGGAATTACTATGTAAAGAGGAAAGAGAAGCACCTCAAAAGCAGAAGGAGCAGCAGGGGCAGGTATGAAGGAGTGAGGGAAGATGAGATGAAAGACCGTCCTGACTACAGTGAACAAGGTAATGCTAGATGTGGCGGAAGTGGTAGGGAGAGTCAGACTTTGCATGCCCCTGTAGGTCTCTTTGGAGTGTTGGTCTTTATTCCAAGAGCAATTTCAACTAACACGTTTGAAGCTGGATAAAAGGCATGATACGATTTGCTTTTTAAAGAGAGCACCATACTTTAGTGCAGAGAAATGTTCAGAGGGAGGTAGGAAAGGGTGTTAGCTGGACAATAGGAGGCTTGGCCACACGAGAATAATACGGATTAGAGATGGCAGAGATGGAAGATATTAAAATCGTGTTACTTTAAAAATAGCATGATTGACATCATTTAAGTTACTCCCACATTTCTCCTTTTTACTAAGATTTATGGTTTTTCATGTAAATAGAAAATAATTAAGTATTTACAGTGACTCACTACTTTAACTTACCTTTGGTTATGCTGAGAAAAGTTGCTTAACCACTAGATGGCAGCAAAGAAAATAATTTCAACTTTAAATGGCTTCTCTGAGTGCTGAATTTCAACCACGGAAAAGAGCAAGTTCTTGTTCTTTGAATAATGGAACACTTACCACTGAAGGCACCAGGGACTGTGGTGCAGTCTTTGCCCTGAGGGGTAGCATGCAGAGAGCTGGTACTCTATGAAATGTATGATGAAATATTACCACAGTATATGTCATGTGCCACCAAGACATGAGGAGAAAGGGGATCTGATAACTCTTACAGTCTCACAGATAAGATTTTATAAAACTTTCGCTGATGTCTCAGAGCCTAGAGCCTGCTTGGGATTCTGTGTCTCCCTTTCTCTCTGCCCCTCCCCTGCTCACGCTCTGTCTATCTGTCTTGTCTCTCTCTCTCTCTCTCTCTCTCAAAAGTAAGCATTAAAAAAAAGATTTTATGAAACTTTCCATGCCTAATTCTAACAATTTATTCTACTGGACTCCCAAATTTGGATGGGCTTCTCAAAGAGTTCAAAATATCACAAGCCTTCCTTTGGCGTTATTAATCCCTTTAGACATTCTCTGTGTGTCTCTCTCCCCTCATGTTTTGCTGTAGAAAAAACACTCATGTACACATTTTTTTTAATTGAAGGGGTTCATCGAACTCTTGAAAATATGGACATCAAATTATGAGCCCCTATATACAGTCATTTGAAAGCACCTTAGCACTTACAAAACCTATTGCAAAACAAAGCAGTAAGAAATTTTTCTGGGTGCCTCTCTCCAGAGACTGGAGAAACTTCAACAAAGGTTAAACACATTATCCTATGTCCTTCACAATACATAACTGCCAATATTTGGGACACTGACAACATTTATATTAATGTCACCTGCATTTTATTAATAGTAATAATAGTTACCATTTAGTGCTTATTATGCATTTATTAAACATTATTCCTAAAAGCATGAGTGTGCTATCTCAAGCTTAACAATCTGAGATTGATACTATTATCATCATGATGAGAAAACTAAGAGAGATGAAGTCACCCAAATCACATAACTCTGTCTGTGTCCAGAGCCCATGCTTTTAACCCCTTCACGTAACTATCACTCACTTACATCTGTTAGTCCCCCGCTATTCTGTGGACCAGAGGATTGCCCTCAGGACTCTAATGCCATCTGAGGCTGCAAGAGCAGCTTTGATAATAATTAAGTGCTAACCATACCCATTTTCATCCCCTTCTCCTTCCAGTACAGTATTTCCAGGCAAAGCCAGTGATAATAGGTTGATGACAGGAAAGAAGGGAAATAAAAAAAAAACCTAAAGGGTTTGGCAACAGCCACTGGAGATTTAAAACCCAACCATGAGCATGAGAAAGCACTAGGACTTATGGCAGCTCCATGACCTCCACCCCCACCCCAGGATGTCTAAGTAATACAAACCTGGTAACAGGGTAAAGAAAGAAGATCTCACAAAAACATCTTAATGATACGGAAAAGTAAGAAAGAAGGTATGAAATCTGATCTAATTATATTGGTATCAGAAAAGTATAACTTCTCTCTGTGTAAATTAGTTTTCTTAAAGATGTCTTGGGTTTCAAGCATGACCAGAAAGGATCAGTGAGTGTTATTTAGCTAATAATTCTCTCCAAGGTCCTGGTATCTCATTTAAACCAAATCAAGCTATTGTAGTCATTTCAAGGCCTCTCATATAAAATACTCACACAAAGCAAGAGCTTTGGATCCGCATGAATGAGTTTCACCATGGACAGGAGAAGATACTTATAGCTTCTTGTCTCCACGTCTGTAGGTTTTTCTTTAAATTTAAGGCTTGTTACTTTTTCTTTAAACGTAAGACTCTAAAAATAAAAATGAAAACATGTCATCACCTTGTAAGAATCAGACATCAGGTTAATGAAAACAGCTACCTAACCTTTAAAACACAAATCAATTATTAAAAAACTTTGAAAAAGCAGACATTTTATACCACAGATGTTATGTGTGGTAAGACTAGAAACATCTGAGTAAGTATAAGGTGAAGGTAAAAAGCGGAGAAGCACACCTGTAACACATGCATTCTCCATGCCTGAGCGTAAGATGCCCGAGGCCACTGACGGGCCTCTGCCCCCTCCCCTCTGAGGAGAGCCACAACCACCTAACATCCACACGGGCGCTCAAGAATATCAATATAGAAAGCAAACAGCAAAGCTCAAAAATACTGTTTGCTTGTATATTTACAATCCCATGGCAAATATCTCCTCAAATGTATTTATTTAATCTGTTTTTACCGTTTGTTCCCATTGAACTCTCTTCTTTCTTTCATTCTAAGTCACGTTAACACCTTAGATCAAAGTGAACAACTTTCAGTGCACAACTATTTACTAAGATGTAACTAAGTGCCGCTGCTCTTCCCTGACACAACCACTGCCCAGGAACACAGGTCAGAGAACAATGAGCAGATACAATAATTATCTCTTATTCAGCAATCGTTTTCAAACAGTAAATAGTAGTTTAATTACATCATCTCTTCAGCTCAGGAATCAGCATATAAATTTTGTTCCAGCACTGGCTTGAAAAGGTTAAAGTTTTCAATTCAAATACCTTTTACTTAATGACCATCAGGAGGTTATATAAAATGAGGAATAGCATACTGAAAAAAAAATACATTTCTTAACTAGAAATGTAAAAAAAAAACCCCAACTGTCCATTCATTAATTTATTGATTAACCTTCCATGCTGCAGATAATAGTAAGAATGCAAGTCGGTACACGCACTTTGGCCAAAGAAGAGAAGCAGTTGTGCGCAGGAATAAATTCATTAATCAGAATATGCAGCTGTCTATTAAGGGCCCAAAGTTATTTGCTATTTGTTAATTTATTTAAGACTATGACTAAATTACAGGCAGGTAAGACCATATCTCCTCTAGAAGCAAAATGCGCAGAAATTACACATATTTGTGAAAACTCATACATCTATTATTAATGGGCTACCCTAGTTTTAAAACCGTAAATGATTAGTGTTAAGAAATATTTCAAACTTTTAAAAGATTACCAAAGTATAAAATGGAGAAGCTATGGCCCAGTGTTCATAGGTTAAGGCTAAAGGGTTTAAACGACAAAGAGCTCAATCTAGGAAAATAATGTAATCTTAGACTATGTTACTAGCAGAAACATGGTACACAGACACAGGTTAATGACATTCTTCAATTATACCACATCTGGAATGCTAAAATCAGATCTTAGTATGTCATTTTAATTAAAAAAAAAAAAAAAAAAGGTCTTAGGTTGAATCCTTTCCAGAAGAGCCGCGGAAAAGGAGGGGTTTAAAAGCAAATCAGGAAAGAAATGAAGTCACTCATTCACCACATCTATACCAACTGCCTACTCCGTGCCAGGGCGCCAGGGACCCAGTGCTGGACAAGCCAGACGGGGCTCCCGCTTTGATCAAACTCCTGCATTAGTGAGGGAAGACAGCTAACGACCTGGACGGGCACTGGAAAGAACTAGTCCCTAATCACGTGACTACCTATCATCCATTAAACATTATATGTGCCTCAGTTTCCTCAGCTGTAAAAAAGATCAAACAGTATACACACACACACCACAAGCTTTTAAAGAAAGCTGAAATAATAAAACCCCTCCCAATGCTAAAATCATATAATAAGAAAGAAACCTTAGGAGTACAGGGTAACTTTACTGAAATATCTGCAGTGCTGTCCTATGGAAGAATCAGACACGACATCTGAGGCAAAGTAAATGAGGGCAACCCACTGAACATACCACGTTAACACAGCGGTTCTCAGCTGGGGGCAGTGTTGTCTCCCGGGGGATAACTGGAAATGTCTAGAGGCACTTTTGGTTTTCATAACCAGCATGGTGGTGCTCCTGGCGCGTAGTGGGTAGAGGCCAGAAACGCCGCTAACACCCCACAGAACACAGGGGAGTGCCCTACAACCGCCTCCTTCCCCACTCCAAGATGTCAACGGTGCCAAGGTTGAGAAAGCCTGGTGTCACATATTTAAACCACTTCTTACAAATTTTCCTGGGTTTCCGGACTTGAGGGCCAC
The DNA here is from genome assembly GCF_008692635.1 of Crocuta crocuta. Taxonomy (NCBI): domain Eukaryota; kingdom Metazoa; phylum Chordata; class Mammalia; order Carnivora; family Hyaenidae; genus Crocuta; species Crocuta crocuta. The sequence continues at coordinate 6,043,825 of NW_027551561.1, read as the reverse complement.
CTGCAGCGAGCTCTTCGTTAGAAGTGTCCAAGCAAGAGCTACAAGAGGGTGTCTCTGTGAGGGAAAGTTTCTCCCTGTTAAACACTGGCAGCTTGTGGGGGGGGCTCAGAATCTCCCCACTTACTGCCTGACTCTTCACTCTCCAGGCTTAAAAGGGAAATGATTCACCTTAAAGATCATCTCAATAATACAATTTTATCATTCTCAAAAATTATTTCAGGTTAAATTTGTTAATTATCTTTCCTGGTAAGAATATCAGACAGAGGGGCGCCTGGGTGGCTTAGACGGTTAAGCGTCCGACTTTCGCTTAGGTCATGATCTTGCGGTTCGTGGGTTCGAGCCCCGCGTCGGGCTCTGTGCTGACTGTCAGCTCAGAGCCTGGAGCCTGTTTCAGTCTGTGACTCCCTCTCTCTCTGACCCTCCCCTGCTCACGCTCGCTCTCTCCTAGAAATAAATAAAACATTAAAAAAAAATTTTTTTTTTAAAAAGAATATCAGACAGAAAGCTCTCCTTCGGCCACTATGTGTAATTTCATAGGCATATGAAGCTGTGTATGCATATTTATACACATACGTACACACAAACGCAATCTCACACGTATATAAATATATGAAAATAAACAGCCTGAGAATGATTTCACAAGTCAAATATATAATGACACTTTCAGAGAATAAAGGAAATAAAAGCTCAATTCTTATCATAGGAGTCCTTGGACCAAAAGAAGTCTAGCTGTGGTTTTTATGAAATAGCTTTCAGCACTATAGCATGTTGTCCCTAGAGTCAGTTCATAAGCAAGGCTAAGATGAAAAATAACTTCTAAATGTAGGGAACATTTTCAGACTACCAATCAAATTTTGTCTTTGTTCAAAGCGCTAATTTCGTTTCGTTTCCTTTTGGTTCTCACGCACAGCAAGTTAAATTGCAGGTGGCTGGTAAAGTGGATACCGAGGTTAAAGTGGAAGTGAGTATTAACTTTCTACCAGTTTCTACTATTGAAGGCCATTAATTTTCTGCCCAAACAGAAAACTTAAAAAGTCAAAGTTCTATTTAGTATACCTAAAATGAATTAATTTTTAAACAATTATTTTAAGTCATTTTCTAAGATGACTTTTAAAATGTTTAGTTATATAATACATATAGTTACCATATACTTAAGTAACTATTATTTTATGTTTACCTCCAATTAACTGAGATTGAAATTTTCAATTTTTAAAAAAATGAAGGACTTGGCATCACAAAAAGGCAACTAAAAAATAGCTTTGTATTTTATTTATCTTATTGAACAAAACATAATTGCCATGCTCTTTGGCTGTAATTTTTTAGACTAAAAAAATCCCAAAGCATTCGGTACAGCAAACTTCTCTATTTGAACATCTGAGATAAATAATCCTCAGAAACAACTACCGACTACTGGTAAGAGTGAACCAAAATAATTTACTGACCAAGGAAACTTGGGAAAAGAAAAGCATGCAGGGAGGAAGCTGTTTAAATTATAAGTGAAATGGTGAATTTACTAGGAAAAAAATAGGTAAAAACATGTTACATTTTCACTGGAAATGATATGACATGACTATAATAGTAACTATACACAGAGAAGTCAAAAAGAAACCAATGACTTTTCTGAGGTAGTTACGGAAGTTACAGGTAGTTCTGTGGGTCATACTTACAACCACAGAAGCCCACTGCCATGTAAAACAGTGACTGGTCGGCATCTGATCATGTGAGTGACAGCAGCCAATAAAAAGAGAAAATAAGGGGCACCTAGGTGGTTCAGTTGGTTAGGCGTATGACTTCGGCTCAGGTCATAATCGTGGGTTTGGGCCACGCGTTGGGCTCTGTGCTGACAGCTAGCTCAGAACCTGGAGCCTGCTTCAAATTCTGTGTCTCCCTCTCTCTCTGACCCTCCCCTGCTTATGCTGTTTCTCTCTCTCTCTCAAAAATAAATAAAACATTAGAAAATTTTTTTTAAAAGAACAGAAAATAAGAAGCAGAAGACAAACCACCACCAATCAATGTCAAGAGTTGCCACGTAGAATTCTCTTGCGATACATAAATACCAAGAAGTGATTTCTAGGATCCTGTAACTGCTTAACTGGCCCCACATGAGTCTCAAAATTCCATTTAAGAGTACTCATCTGTGGGAATACCTCACTGAAAAGGCTCTTTTTATGAAGTTTAAACACGGACTTCAATATCAAAGTGCCTATCGTTTTCAAACACAGAAAGCACATTTGCTGAAACCTGCAATATTTTTATTTTATTTTACTTTATTTTATTTATTTATTTTTTTAATATTTTTATTTATTTCTAGGAGAGAGAGAGAGAGACAGCGTGAGCAGGGGAGGGTCAGAGAGAGAGGGAGACACAGACTCCGAAATAGGCTCCAGGCTCTGAGCTGGCAGTCAGCACAGAGCCCGACGCGGGGCTCGAACCCATGAACCGCGAGATCATGACCTAAGCGAAAGTCGGACGCTCAACCGACTAAGCCACCCAGGCGCCCCTGCAATATTTTTATTTTAAATAAAACGTTTGATTTTATTTCTAACTTCCTATGCGCCATGTTCAGCATCCGACGGGCAAAAACAGTGCGTTAGTAGAAACATTCACTCTACCCCAGGAGTCAGGGGCCTTTCCTCATCCCCAAAGATAAAGAGCAAACCAAAATACTTTGATTCATGAGGAAAAGTCGCAGGAAAAAAGAAACCAAAAAAAAAGGGGAAAAAAAAACAAGAAAGAAAGAGACATTAAGAGTTTAACAGCATTCTGTGAAAAAATTTCTCTAAGGAAAATAAGTTTAACTCGCTGAAATAGTGAAAAACAAACACCATTGTATACGACAGCCCGCGACACTTACAGAAAAGTAGGGACTCATTTGATTTTCTAAAATCACCCAAAGAGCAGGACTAGGATGGAGACACTGAAAATGGAACAGGAAGATGGCAGACTTCCGAAGTCATGCTTTGCCTTACCGGGGCCATTCGTATTGCCGGGTGGGCTCCACAGCCCTGCACCGCTTTATGAAGCGTTTCACCAAACATGTTTCGAAGCTCGACTGAGTGACAGTACACAGCATCAATCTTAGGCCACCAATCCAACGCAGACTAGAGAAAAACAGAGACCATAAGAGAAGAAAAGTACAAATTTGCATGAGTTATATGCTCTGGTTAACACTGTGGTCCTTATGTTTTATCCTTCCATGAAAATGTTTCTAAGACCATGCAAACACAGATCATGATTTCCAAAGTCTTCAAATAATATCTTGAATTCAAACACTGAACCATACATGTACTTTAAAATATAATAATGAACATGAGACGAATTGCCATTTCATGTGCACGGGCATAGGAGACTATCTTTTCTCACTCAGAAGCCAATGAATCTGAGAAACAAAGAGTCTTTAGAAAGCTAATTCTGTAGCCAATCTTTGTTTTTAAAGTTTAACTTTTACACATTTCAGAAACATGTGCATTCATAGTATATATTTTCCCACATAAGAATGCTACTATCAAAGTTTTAAAAAGGATTAGTGGTTCAACACAATGTTGAGGGAATATGCAGCAAACCATCACTTATATGCCTACAAACAACAATAAGTACAACATAAAATTAGTAAATGAGATAAAGCTATTAGTAAACCTATAATCTTAAATTGATATGCAATGATGGTACAATACATGAAAAGACTAATGATTACCACAAGGACAAACTGCTCATAGCTAAATATTGTTTAGAGGTAATTATTTTACGTAAATATTTAACTATGTCAGTTTCACCCATTTAGCTCTGATTCTAGTTTCTAGTGCCTATTTTATTTGAATAGTGCCTAATTTAACTTTAAAAGTAATTACTATATTATGGGGACACCAGGGTGGCTCAGTCAGTTAAGCATCCAATTCTTGATTGCAGCTCAGGTCATCATATCACGGGTTCCTGAGTTTGAGCCCTGTCTCCAGCTCCTCGCACTGACAGTGTGAAGCCTGCTTGGGATTCTTTCTTTTTCCCTTTGTCTCTCTCTCTCTTTCTCTACCCCTCCTGTGCATGCTCCCTCTCTCAAATTAAGAAACTTTAACAAAATTACTGTATTATGAAAATGAATAAAACTATAAAATCTATTGGTCAAGACAAAACTGAATTTTCACTGTATATGGAGATTATGCAAGGCATGGGAGCACTGAACACATGGGTTAACACACAGGCTTCCGGTTTCTGACACTCCCACGGCAGAGGAGATACGTGAGAGAATGACTGAGCTAACACAGGCGGAGGATTGAGGAACTTCATATCCTAATCCCCCAAGGTCCTTCTTATTCAAAACTAAGCTCTTTAAATTCTCAACTTTTAATTTCTTCACCCGTAATTGTCAGAACATCTTAGGCAGCGTCAAGTTATATTACTTTAACCTAAAACTATGGATGACAAACTCTATTTACTGAATAGCAAATTATACAATCAACTTATGATACACAATTTGAATACCGGACTCTATTTAGGAAGGGACCCCAAAGCTGTGAGGGAAGAAACACTACTCTCTTTGGAAAGTATGGTTGTTACTGCTATTCCCTCAACTCTTACTCTACGTAAGCTAATTTCTAACAAATGATCAAATTTTAGTTTGGTTATATAATGGATTCTTTAAACTCTGGTCAATTCAGTCGGTTGACTTGCCCAAGCAGTCAACACAGCTTTATCTCCATATATTTACTAATTTATACAGTCTGTATTGATCAACATAAAGCAACAGAGGCTGAATAATCACAAAATGGAATGAGATAAAGGTCCTACTAATTCTCCTGACCTCATAATATCCTGTCAGAAACTAACTAAAGAGATATGCATCCCATTTAACACCGGATCCAAACTACTACGTTATTTTGATAGCTGTTGAAATTGAACCATGGTACCAGGTGCATCCTATGATTTTCACTTAAGATTTAGTGATTTTCATAACTGCATTTTTTCATAATACAAAAATTCATTCATTTTAGTGTAAAAGTTAAAGATGCACCTTCCAATAAATTATGTACTAAAAACTAGACATCATGTAGTTGGTAAAAATTATAGTATTTGAAGCAGTTACTAAATGTGTCCCTTCTGAAACTCATCAACCAAAGGAAACATTCCTTTTTCTCCCCTTGAAAACACTACACTTATTGCCAAACAAATGGCAATCCTTTTACAAGTACAAAGTATGAGCAACGTATGACAATTCATCAAGAGACTGCTTAAGGAAATTTTCAAATGTGTTGGTGAGCACTTATCCAGCCTGTTGGTAGGAAGAGGTCATGTCATTCTCAGGACGCGAGAACTTTTGTCCCCATAAGGGACAAAACAGTGAATACGAAGTACCATACTAGCCACAGCACGTTCCGCTGATGGTATGATGTCTGGGTCATCTGTGTATCACTGTTTCTGTAATTTCCCCATTACAACAACATACCTAACTTAACCTACAGGAAGCCAATAAAGATTAAGTACATAACATAGATCTTATAACTATAATTCATCTTTTATAGCATGTCATAATAAAAAAGGGACTGTCCTAGAAGTACTGTCTTTGAAGCTGACAAATGTTTATAGTATCACAAAATTCAAATAGTGAACAGACCTTCAGATTTCTTAAGAAGAAACAGTAGAATATTTAGATCTAAACACTGTACTTGTAAACTGAGTATGAGTATGTTTCACAGAAGGCAAAGAAAACTGCAGACCATTACCACTTCTGCATAAGCCCTCACAAACATGTCAGTAAAACTCTTACTTGAGAATGTGGTAACAAGAAACAAGATCTGTGAGCCTGGCTACCGAACCATGGAAGGAAAGAACTTACGAGGTGCATTGAACCAAGAATCATTGAAAAGGAAATTTTCTACTACGAGTAAATTTAAGATTAGGAGTCCAAATATCTAAGAAAAACTTCATGTGATTTCCAGATCTGTCTTCAGTGAGACTCTGTAATAGCCAATTCCATAAATTTGCATTTTTACTTTATAAACAGTCCTTTTCAGTCAGAAAGTACTTCAGATTCAGTATCTATTAGCCTCAAACCACAGGAAGGAAAAAAAAAAACTAACCCTAACAAGAAACAATTTATCAAACATCCTATAATATGATAAAGTACCATTATCTCAAGCATACCTTTAAGAGATAATTTCTAGACTCTCAAATGTATGCTTTTGGCAAGTTACTCGGTCAAGGTCACTGACACTGAGTATTTTAAAAAGTAGTCAACACAGGGTTTTCATTTCATACAGACGTGACCTCTGACACAGACACACCGCACCCTCACACACGCAGTACTCGGCGGAGGACAGAAGGACACACGACCACTTGACCATGGACACGGAGGCATGCACGAGGTACCACTCCAGGCATGCTTTAAACCCACACAGGAGCAGCCCGGCCACTTACAGCAGTGCCAAGTCCATGCTTGAAAGTGCTCTATATATTCAATTGTAGACAAAAATATTTCACAATTAAAGTAACTAGCCACAAAGAATCAAAAAAGTATATACTTGGGTTTATTAAATACAAGTCTTAAGCATTTAAGTAAAACCATCCACTCTAATAAATGGAATGCTTTTAGCATTATAATTCAAAGGAGAAAAATAATATTATTTTAGTTCTGCATTATGCATAAACCTGGGGGGGGGGGAGATCATCTTTTTCTTAAATGACCTTGAAAGTAAACACTGAGGATACAATGTCTTGCCTAATTACCCTGGCAAAAGTAAAGTAAAAATTTTTTAAGTTTTTAACGCAAACATACCTTATCTGCAACCAGATTCATTAAACTTTCCCTTTTGGGATAAATAACATTTCATGTTATTTATACCTATAATTGAACCCAATGATACTCAAGTGAGGAACGTATCATTCCCTCAAGGCATTTCAGTTGTTCATAATGTCTGGGCGGGGCGGGGAGGAGGGAAATGGCCCGAATGGTATTTAATGACATGAGGATGAGGGATACCAGGTGTCCTGACACCTGACACAAGACGGTCCTGCATAGCTAAGAAGTGCCCCACCTGAAATGCTAATAGCACCCCATGGAGAAAAACTAAATGTGTCACCAGATCACTTTATTAAGTTATTCGTCCCCTGCAGGAATGGGTAACAGAAAAGAAAATGGGCGTCCATTTTAACTCAATGCATCCAAGGCAAATGAATGTGGGGAAGAACTTTTAATTCATCAGCAACACACTCTTAAAATGGAATTTGCTTATAATGAGGACAAATATATCTGAGTTATCAACGATGAAAGCTCTTTTTGAGGGAGAAAAAGAAAACTGGGGCCAATGTACACATAACTATGATTATCCATAAATGGGTAAAAGTAGAGCTATGGTAAATAACACTTGAGAACCTTCAAAGTATTGCTTTCATAGTCACGGTCCAAATGACCATGGTCCAAATGACCTTCAAAGTGTTACTTTCTTAACTTCATGGTCCAAATCTGATAAGGTTTCATTATCTTTCTACTTAATGTACTCACATCAGAGTCCAAAGTTTCACAAGTACCTCTTAATGAGCTTGCTTATTTTGTCTGTTATGTTTTTGTATCATATCAACACCTCTATTTAAGTGCGTTAATATTTCATTTATTTAAGGAAGACTAAAAAGTACAATCAAATATGATTTCACCATTTTCTAAATGTACCATACTGCCCTACAACATAAATAGTTACTGCTTTTAACTTAAATGGTAAGGTGACAAGTCAGAATGTATCAAATGCTGGGGAAAGGCTAGGAATATTAAAATAATATGTAAAGAGTTTGGGGATGTGGGGTGCCTGGGTGGCTTGGTCGGTTGAGCATCCAAATCTTGGTTTCGGCTCTCATGGTCTCATGGTTTGTGGGATGGGGCCCCACATCAGGCTCTGTGCTGGTGGAGCGGAACCTGCTTGGGATTCTCTTCCAGCTCTCTCTGCCCCTCCGTCCCCCAAAGTAAATAAATAAACTTTAAAAAAAGAATTTGGGGATGAAAATGTTCAATTATATTCTCAATGGCACTGTTCTCAAGGGCTTTTGATGCAACTAAAATATTTCAGGTTTAATCTTTCCAAAGGATCCTATTAACTCCATCTTCCTCAATAAGGGAAGGTCAAATTGAATATGAAATTGAATATGAAAAATACAATTGTATATCAGTTACTAGATATAATCTCCTGTGAGGAATCTTCCTCTACCACACATCTAAGTTCAAAATCTTTGGTAAACCAAGAATGTCTTTCTTATAAAGAAATAAAGAAAGGAAGAAAAAAAATTTTAAGTAACTTAGCAATACCTTTTGGACTTACATTGGTGATGATTCGATGGAGTGAATTTACCAGCACGTAGTGAAATGTAGAAGGGGAATTCTGAGCCAGGCAGATCTACAGGGGAAAAGAAAAAAAAATCATATATTATTTCTAAGAGAAAATATTCTGTAGCACAAATGAGAATAAAAGAAACAGAAAAAAGTTTTTTAAAAAAGGAATACATTCTTAGGTCTTAGAAATTAATATTAACATAAAATACTGGGAAATCAGCAGCCTCAGTATATGTAACTGGATAAAAACCAATGCTCTCACCTTAAAGTGTTGGTTGTTGTGAGGACTTATACGAAAGCAAGAAACAAGGCAGTCAATCATGAGATCCACATCTGCGGGCTGACTGCCTCTTGAGAATGGCTTACTTGGATTAAAAAGCAGGTTCTATAAAAATCCCGAGAGAAAACAGAAGCCTTTAAACAGTCATGCGGTATTTT
>NW_027551561.1:6029587-6034934 GCF_008692635.1 Crocuta crocuta | reverse complement strand
CATGCGGTATTTTTTTTTTTTTTTTTTACTAGTATTTAATAATATCAACACAGCAGTCACAGAGATGGCAAGAACGTTCAGTTGCCAGAAGGAGCAGAAAGCACGAAACGCCGTAGTTCACTGGTCTGCTCAAGTTCTCACTATACCACGTATGGTGCCTTTCAGGCCCTCCTCTCTACATTATTGTAAAACCAAGTCTGAATGCTTGCGGTAACTTAAGAGAGCTGGTTAATTCTGTGTTTTCGTCATATTCCAGGCCACTTTGTTTAGTCTGAATAACACAAAAACAACAAAAGCAGGTCCTATGAACGTATCCTCAAAGAAGATTCAGAACTTCAGCGTTAGCAATGATCTCTGACAACGATCTAGCATAATAACACTAATGCTGGAAGTTTCTTTTTCCTTCAGTGTTCTTCAAGTCCGTAGCAGAGATGTAAAAAGCAAATTACCTTAAGATCCACCACCATGGACTGGACTAGTAGGAAGATGACAGAGTTGTCCTCCCAGTTGATGTAAGTACTGGCCTTACACAGTTTCACACAGGCGATCGCAGCACTCTCGGTCAGCTGCCTGCTTCCTCCGTGGCCAGCGAGTGCTTTCCGTAGGCTGTCCAGAAACAACTTCTACAGAATTCAAATACAGAAACAAGACAATATGCAAAGTTTCTAACATTTCAGATCTGCCTCATCAAAGAGCCAACTATCGGCATCTCAAAATCATACTCTACAACCACATTCTTGATATTTCCAATTTTTATTTCATAATTTAAGTAGCTGTCATCCCTGAAATGTTTCTCAAATCCCCCAAATCAGAATCAGTTCTTCACTTTCTTTGTTGAATGATCAAAGGAACTTAAGAAACAGTCCTTCCTAAACATGGTAGTTGACTTCTCCACCCTGAATTCAGTTGATCATATTCTCGTTCAAAATATTTCTAAATACTGTACTACCTTGGTCATGGTCTATGTCAAACTATCGATCCTTTTCTAAAACTCCAGACAATATTCAACTTTCAGCCTTCTAAGGATATAGCGATATTGCTCTACAGTCTGTTCTTCACAAAAAATTACCCATTCTTGTGATCTCAAGCCCTCTTTGCAGCTCACCAACAAATTTCTCCCTCTGCTTTTCTTCCTCACATCTCCACGTACGTGAATTCTCAGATATAATGTGTCAAAAGCTAAACTGATCAAACAGCAGAATATGTATTCTTCTCCAATTCACACGAACAATATCCTGGATATATGTTTAGGCCACAAGAAAGTTCTTAATAAATTTAAAGATACTGAAATCCTATGAAATATTTTTTCTGATCACAATGAAACTAGAAACCAACAGCAGAAAGAAAACTGGAAAAGTTCACAGATATGTAAGAATTAAACAACAATGGTCAAAGAAAAAAGTCACAAAGGAAATTAGAAAACATCTTGAAATAGATCAAAGTGAAAACACAACACACCAAAAATGGGATGCAGTGGAAACAGTGCTGAGAGGAAGCTTTATAGCTGGAAATGCTCACAACAAGAAGAAGAAAGCTCTCGGGGCATCTGGGTGGCTCAGTCAGTGAGCTTCAGACTCCTGATTTCGGCTCAGGTCATGATCTCACGGTTTGTGGGTTCGAACCCCACATGGAACTCACTGTCCTCTCCCTCTGCCCCTCCCCTGCTCTCTCTCTAAATAAGTAAATAAATAAATAAATAAATATTTTTTAAAGTTGGTTCTTTGAATGGGTCAAGAAATTTGAGAGACCTTTAGCTAGACCGATTAAGAAAAAAAAGACCTAAGACCCAAATTACCAAAACTCAGGATTAAAGTGAGAACACCACTGTTTTTTTTTTTAAGTTTATTTACTTATTTTGAGAAAGAGAGAGAGAGTACAAGCAAGGAAGGGACACAGAAAGGGAGAGACAGAATCCCCAGTGGGCTCTTGTGCTGTTAGTGTAGAGCCCGATGCGGGGCTCAAACTCACAAACCATGAGATCATGACCTGAATGGGAGAAAACACTTACAAATCATACATCTGATTGGGGATTACCATTCACGACATGTAAAGAACTCTGACAGCTCAACAACAACAACAAATAAACAGTTCAATTTAAAAATGGGCAAAGAACTTTAATAGACACCGTCAAAGAAATACAAATGGCCAATAAGCTTATGAAAAGATGTTCAACGTAGTCAGTCATTAGAAAGGGCGCCTGGCTGGCTCAGTCAGAAGAGCATCCAACTATTAATCTCAGGGTCACGAGTTCGAGCCCCACATTGAGTGTAGAGATTACTTAACTTTTTTTAAAACTTAAGAAAGTGCAAAGATATAGTTAAATATACAATGGAATACTACATGGCAATGAGAAGGAATGAAGTCTGGCCATTTGTAGCAATGTGGATGAAACTTGAGGGTGTTCTGCTAAGTGAAATAAGTCAGGCAGAGAAAGAAGGATACCGTACGTTTTCACTCATATGTGGATCAGGAGAAACTTAACAAAAGACCATGGGGGAGAGGAAGGGAGGAAAACAGTTACGTAGAGGGAGGGAGGCAAACCATAAGAGACTCTTAAATACTGAGAACAAACTGAGGGTTGATGGGGGTGGGGGAGAGGTGAAAATGAGTGATGGGCATGGAGGAGGGCACTTGTTGGGATGAGCACTGGATGTTACATGAAAACCAACTTGACAATAAACTATACTAAAAAATTAAGAAAGTTCAAATCGAAACCACAATGAAATATCACCACCCACAAGAAATTTCTAGGATAAACAAAATGTGGTGTGTGTGTGTGTGTACACACATAAAACAGAATATTCAGCCGTAATAAGTAATGAAACTCTGATAATGCTACAAAACATTATGCTAAATGACATAAGCCAGACATAGAAGGACAAATACTGTGTGATTCCACTTATGTGAGGTACCTAGAATGGGAAATTCAAAGAGACAAAAAGTAGAACAGAGTTTACCAGGGGCTAGAGATGAGGGGGAAGGAGGGTTTACTGTTTAACATACAGAATTGAAGATAACCATAAAAAGTTCACCAACACATAGTGGTGATGCTTGCAAAATGCAGTGAGAATACTTGATGCCACTAAATTGTACGCTTATAGAGGGTTAAAAGGATAAATTATTTTACCAGAATATAAATAAGTAAATAAAACTTTTAAAGGCTAAACTCCTATTTATTTTGACCTAGCTCCCACTTTGGACTTTCTTTTTATCAGCCAAAAACACTACTTTGCCTATCTCACCGTTAACCTGGAACTTTGTGGAATTTTCCTCATTGCCTAAAGAATAAAGTTTAAATCCAAACCGGCTCGCAGTTATCTTCCAGATTATTCACCTCTGCCTCTTCATCCTCATTTCTTACCATTGCTTGCATGAATTTCCCATCTTCAAGGCTAACCAACTTTTCTGAACATTCCTTTTAACATCTGTACGCAATCCATTTCCTTGATCACCCTGGCCTGAATGACTCTTTTTTCTAAGTTCTATTCTTATTTCAAGCCCAAGTGAGGCCCCACACTTCTCGCAGCACATATAGCCGCATTATTTGCCTTGTGCACAGGTACTCCTGATATACAGTTTTCATCCATAAAGAAACAACTGGGAATTCCAGGGAGACTAAGCCATCCTTGACTCCCCCTCTCTCTCCTGATTCCTTCATTCCTTGGTTCCAGGGGATATAAATGTATTTCTCAGGCTCTCTTGCAGTTAAATATGGCCATGTGACAGTTCTACCCAATGGAATGTGAAAGAAAGATGACATTTCCGGGCCTGGCCCATAAAAATCCTCAGCATGACTTCCCATGTCTTCCCTTCAGGCCAGCAGAAGAGAAGCAACTTCCACAGAAGCTATGTTTTCAAGGCGGCATCTTAGCTGTGCAAGGTCCTACGGAACCGTCCCACAGGTACTCGGATCAGTGGCTCATTAGCATTTCACACGTATAATAAAGTTCTATTGTGGTGAGCCATTAGACTCCCTCCCCGAAGACAGTAAGAGTACAATAAAATAGTAATAACAAAAATTATAAACTGAAAAAGAGAACCACTTTTCGTATAGTCTGCAATCAACAATGTGTCAATGAAAGCCCAATCCTGTCTGCTAACGGTTCTATTTGTTTGTTGTGTCTTCTTTGTTTGCTTTATAATAAAGACCTAGGTGTGATTACCAGCGACCAGGAGCCTGCTGGCTGCCAGAGGGCTGGGGAGCTCAGACAGCAAAACCAAGCTTCTCCCCCCAGTGTATTCCCAGGGGGCTCTCAGGCCCCTGCAGCAGTTTTCGAGAACTACAGATTTAGTTGTAAGTGCAGTTTAAACATTTACATTAAATCGTGCCCTAATGAAATGATACACATCCTATTCTGATGACCTCAGGACCCTCTTTGAGCAGATCAGTACCACCATTTTCTAACCACAATTAAATTTTTATTTTTATTTATTTCTAGAAGAGAGAGAGAGAGCATGAGCAGGGAGGGTCAGAGAGAGAGGGAGATACAGACTCTGAAATAGGCTCCAGGCTCTGAGCTGGCAGTCAGCACAGAGCCTGACGCGGGGCTCGAACCCATGAACCGCGAGATCATGACCTAAGCGAAAGTCGGACGCTTAACCGACTAAGACACCCAGGCGCCCCACCACAATTAAATTTTTAAAAATCTCCCCAAAAACGAAGAATGTGGAAGCTATAAAACATTCTTGTAAATCAAATGTGGTATCAGTAAGTAAGAGACAAAAAGTCCCATCAGTTAATAAGAGACCGGTAAAAAAATATAAGTAAAAATAAATTCAACAGGCATGCAAAAGAAAACATGCAAATGACCAAGAAACAGAAATGAACCTGAACCTCGCTAATCACAAGGAATAAAATGAGATGCTCTTTTTCACTTCATTAAAGACTAAACACACAGTCCTGGTGACAATGCAGAACAACAGGCATTCTAATTCATATTGGTGAAAAGGTGACATGCTGTAAATACTGGGGAATATAAAACTAAAAATAACTATTAAAAATTTTAAATGCCAACACCCTTGACACAGAATCCCAGTTTTGGAATTCCAGTCCATAGAATTAAAAGCATCGGTTAACAAAAATATATGAACAAATGGGGCGCCTGGGTGGCTTAGTCGGTTAAGCGTCCGACTTTCGCTTAGGTCATGATCTCGCGGTTCGTGGGTTCGAGCCCCGCGTCAGGCTCTGTGCTGACTGCCAGCTCAGAGCCTGGAGCCTGTTTCAGTCTGTGACTCCCTCTCTCTCTGACCCTCCCCTGCTCACGCTGTCTCTCTCTGTCTCTCTCTCCTAGAAATAAATAAAAAACATTAAAAAAAAAAAGGCAAAAAAAAAAAATATGAAAAAAAC
>NW_027551561.1:5961165-6029169 GCF_008692635.1 Crocuta crocuta | reverse complement strand
AAAAAAAAATATATGAACAAAGATATTTACTTAAAGATTAAATATGTCAAAAAACTGAAAAAAAAAAATCTAAGATTCCATCCATTCACAAAGGGCTGAGTAAATGAAGCTCATCAGTGTAAGAGAATATTAGCTAACACTTAAAGGAATATGCTAGATCTCTATCAACTATTTTGAGGAACAGCCAAGATACACTCTAAAGTAAATAAAGCAAGCTGCGCAATGTGTATAAAATTATCTCATTTTGGGGCACCTGAGTGGCTCAGTTGGTTAAGAGTCCAACTCTTGGTTTCGGCTCAGGGCCTACTCTCACAGTTTGTGAGTTCAAGCCCCGAGTCAGGCTCTGTGCTGACAGCACAGATTCTGCTTGGGATTCAATATCTCTCTCTCTTTCTCTCTCTCCAATAAATAAACTTAAAAAATAAATGAGCAAATAAAAAAATAAAAATAAATAAATAAAATGATTTCATTTTGGGGCTCCTGACTGGCTCAGTCAGTGGAGCATGGGACTCTTGGTCTCAGGGTCGTGAGTTCAAGCCCCACATTGGCTGTAGATAGTATAAATATACTTTTTTTTTTCATTTTAAAATATACTCATCACCACTCTATACATGTATGTGTATTTTCATTTGTACATTTTTATGAGCAGGTAGATATGAATGGAAGGATACATATCAATCAACCATTAACACGGGTTAGCTCATAAGTAATGTGACCAGGAAAGAGAATACATAAAAATAAGTAAGTACATTTTTTAAATCCAGAAAGAGTTTAAAATCTAAATTTTTTAACTAGATAAGTACTAAGAAATATATAAAAGCCAATTTCAAAAATCTCAGATGTTCTGGATACACAGGTCACATATTACATGATTCCACTTCTATGAAATGCCCAGAAGAGACCAATCCCATCGTGACAGACGGCAGACTCGTGGTCGCCAGAGGGCATGGTGAGAGAGGAATAAGAAGTGATTGCTAACTGGTATAAGGCTTCTTTCTGGGATGACAGAAATGGGCTGGTATTACATAGTGCTTGTGGTTGCACAACTTGTTGTACATGCTAAAAACAACTGAACTGTACGCTTTAAAATAGTATGCTTAGAAGAAGGGCGGAAATGGTTGGGGAAAGGGAGAGAGGCAAACCATGAGACTCTTGAATGCTGACAAAAACTGAGGACTGATGGATGTGGGGGGGAGGGGGGGATGGGCATGGAGGAGGACACTTGTGGGGATGAGCACTGAGTGTTATGTGGAAACTAATTTGACAATAAACTATTTGTAAAAAAAAAAAAAAAGAATTGGAAGGCAAAAAAAAAAAGAGTATGCTTATGGTATTTGAATTCTATCTCAATAGAATGAATAAATAAAATCTTGGGTAGGAGCAGTCTGACCAAAAAAGCTAAGAGGCAAAAAGAAAAAGACAGAGCTGACAGGCAAATATTAAATATCTAAACAGCAAAAACCAAACGAAACAAACAAAAAAACATAAACAAAGTTTAAAAAGAGAAATTAAGTAAAAGTGTACAGACAATACAGAGCTTACAGGGTGTGTGGGTGGCTCAGTCATTAAGCACCTGATTTTAGCTCAGGTCATGATCTCATGGTCTGTAAGTTCGAGTCCCACATCAGGTGAACACGAGCCCCACTTGGGGTTAAACACCAGCCTTGCTTCGGGTGAGCCCCGCTTCTCTCTCTCTCTCTCTTTCCCTCGCTCACTTGCACCCTCTCTTTCCTCTCTTTCAAAATAAACAAACACCATACAAATCAATAAGAACAAACAATTCAATGCAAAATAAGAGTCATGTAAGACGTACAAATAATCAAAACAAGTATCTACAAAGATGTGATCATTCGAATATAATACTCACTTAAGAGTAGTACTGAATTTATAGTAGCTTTTTACCTGTTTTCCCAGTAAACAGAAACCCCCCCCAAGATTACTCTTCTGACACCCTCCAAAACCATCTAACCTGAAAAAATGGTGTCCTCAAAATGGAAAACTGAGGATACAGACCCAAGTGGAGTACTACTGTAGCATCACAGACTCTATAAAGAATTACCAAGTTCGCTTATTTAGCCATCTAATGCATCAATTCCCTACTTAGTATCTCTACAAAGTATTGACTCATTCAGCTGATTCTGGACATCTCCACCCACAGGCAAGTCATGTGGGAGCCCATTCTATGTTTACTCAGCTAAGAGTATTTCTCCCAAAGTGGCAAAAAATAAAAAATGTATTGCCCAAACAAATAAAACAGTAAGATTAACACCCTGCTCTATTTTTTAAAAGTTATAAGAGGCCCCTTAAAATTAGCAGTTCTTATAGTACCAATTTCATGATAGATGGCATATGTGGTATCCTACCATCCTAATAAAATGCTAGGAAGACTGTTCTAAAATATCTAAAATGAATTACAGGACAATTTCACTAGCACCAAGTAGACACACACCCAAGTACATGCAAAAAACACAAAAGCGCTAAACTCTAACAGGGCAACCCTTGCAATGATTATTAGAAAAACTCTGTTTAATACTGACAGAAGTCTCAGTCTTCTCTGGTAAAACAACGAAACTAAAGAGCTGTTTAGTTTANGAGCCCGACGCGGGGCTCGAACCCACGAATGGCGAGATCATGACCTGAGCAGAAGTCACTCAACTGACTGAGCCACCCAGGTGCCCCACTAAAGAACGATTTTAATTCTTTAATTCATGAGTGGTATCATTTATTTTCCCTCCCAGGCGCCCCACTAAAGAACGATTTTAATTCTTTAATTAATGAGTGGTATCATTTATTTTCCCTCCAAATAAGTTTCGGTATGAGTATGTCTCTGCCAAGGCCAGCAAACAAAGAGACCTCAGATGATCATAATTAGAAATGGTCCCCTGAAATACCGTGCTTACAGCACGCTAAGCCTGAAGCAACACATACACCTTGATTAAACTACACCAGCGGACACCCGGACCTAACAGGAACAACTTTGCCCTCCTCACCTTATTCATGTTGTTTTCATCAACCACATCCTTCGATATATCCTGGATTATCTCTGGGCACAAGACAAGGAGAATGATTTGCAGCGGCCAAACTGCTGCTTTACGTTTGGTGCTTTCGGCAAAACCATCCACCAGGTCAAACAGTTTCTCTGCACACTCTACGTGAAAAAGACAATGAAATGATACTACTAGATGAGAAGAAAATCTCTGGCATGAAATTAAGAGCCGGCATCATCCAAAAACCCAAAGGCCGCATTTTTAAAAGGTAAGTGCGGAAGTTCACGGAAACAATTAAATTCATTCAGGTAAGCAGACGAGCAATACTACGTTGTCTGGGTATTAAAAGAGCTACCTTGATCCACCCTAGAAAAGGTCAAATGGCCAGACTTGTGTTTAGTCTCAACGTGCAGGGCCTCGCACAAAGTGTGGTGTATACGAGAAACAAGGACTGGGTGGCTTCCCCAAGGGACGCATCAAGGCTCTCCAGGAGTCTGTCGTCCGCCTCACGGCTGTGCCTCAAGAATTCTAGGGGAGGACACCGCCGGTGACACACATCTCCCTAAAACAAAATAAAGCCTCAGAGCGCACAGAGGGCTTTCTCTATAAAGAAGAGCCATCGAGGACCCAAGCCTCAACTCTAACTGAAGTTTAGAGCTTCGTCCCAAACTTCTTTTACCATTTGCTCAAGGGAAAGGAAAAGGATTGAGGGTAATTTTGAAATGTAAAAGTAGTATTTCCTATTTGATATCAGCGGACAAGATGTAAAAGCCCCTTAACAAAAATAACCTTGAAAGTGGAAGGCTTTCACCTCATAAGTAAGAGTTTAAAAGAGGAGGAAGTCAGCGTGATCCTTACCAGCCATATCTGTCTGTGGAATCTGGTACAGCTTCGTAAACTCATCTGGATAATTTTCTACCCAGTTCCAAAATGCCTACAAGTAACAAAACATAGGTTCTTATATGAAAGGGATATTTTCACAATACAGTAAGTAAAATGTCATACACCCTCAATTATATTACAAACTTCTAATCTCCTTCATAAGAATACCGTAGTTCATTCCTCCTAAATACTAATGTGAAATTATCACTGAAGTCATGACTTTTGTATCAAAATTGTAAAGACAGCAACATCTATAACCAAAATTTAACAAAATTTTAATGTTGAAGAGGTCATAACTTACTTTTTCCAGGCTATTTATAACTGCTAACTGTGCAACCTTCTTTAGGGATTTAAATTTAAATGCTGTTTCTGGAAAAAAAAATTTGTTTTAATTAACTCTAAAATTAATTACTTAACAAATACAATTCAGAGCTACTAGTGGAAAAAAACAAACAAACAAAAACCAACACTTTCCTTTTACATACAAACTTTTGCTCCAGTATTATTTGTTTTTAATGTTCATTTACTTTTGAGAGAGAGAGAGAGAGAGAGAGCGCGCGCGCGCGTACGCACACACACAAGGGAGAGGAACAGAGGCGGGGAGGACAGAGGATCAGAAGCGGGCTCCGTGCGGACAGCAGCGANTTTAGAGCTTCGTCCCAAACTTCTTTTACCATTTGCTCAAGGGAAAGGAAAAGGATTGAGGGTAATTTTGAAATGTAAAAGTAGTATTTCCTATTTGATATCAGCGGACAAGATGTAAAAGCCCCTTAACAAAAATAACCTTGAAAGTGGAAGGCTTTCACCTCATAAGTAAGAGTTTAAAAGAGGAGGAAGTCAGCGTGATCCTTACCAGCCATATCTGTCTGTGGAATCTGGTACAGCTTCGTAAACTCATCTGGATAATTTTCTACCCAGTTCCAAAATGCCTACAAGTAACAAAACATAGGTTCTTATATGAAAGGGATATTTTCACAATACAGTAAGTAAAATGTCATACACCCTCAATTATATTACAAACTTCTAATCTCCTTCATAAGAATACCGTAGTTCATTCCTCCTAAATACTAATGTGAAATTATCACTGAAGTCATGACTTTTGTATCAAAATTGTAAAGACAGCAACATCTATAACCAAAATTTAACAAAATTTTAATGTTGAAGAGGTCATAACTTACTTTTTCCAGGCTATTTATAACTGCTAACTGTGCAACCTTCTTTAGGGATTTAAATTTAAATGCTGTTTCTGGAAAAAAAAATTTGTTTTAATTAACTCTAAAATTAATTACTTAACAAATACAATTCAGAGCTACTAGTGGAAAAAAACAAACAAACAAAAACCAACACTTTCCTTTTACATACAAACTTTTGCTCCAGTATTATTTGTTTTTAATGTTCATTTACTTTTGAGAGAGAGAGAGAGAGAGAGAGAGAGAGAGCGCGCGCGTGCGCACACACACAAGGGAGAGGAACAGAGGCGGGGAGGACAGAGGATCAGAAGCGGGCTCCGTGCGGACAGCAGCGAGCCTGATGTGGGGCTCAAATTCACAAACCGTGAGATCACGACCTGAGTTGAAGTCGGGCGCTTAGCCAGCTGAGCCTCCCAGGCGCCCCACGTTTTAGTATTATTTGTAAGCAATGTGAAAATAAAGACAATTAATATAAACCAAAAGCTCACCAGTTGTGTCCACTAAAGACAAAATTCAATACAAAGCCAGTATGCCCTGAATTTTTTATCAAAGGCTGTTTTTTTCTTTTGTTTTTAATAATCAATTTTTTAAGTATAAAACATGTAGTCGTGATTGTAGAAAATTTAAAAAATACAAATCAGTCTAAGGGGAACTTAAAATCTCATCCAGGCTTCTCCCATTCAAAATCACAGTAACGGTCTGATAAACTTTCTTCCATACATTTTTGAATGCATGTATGAGACTAAAGGCTAAATCAAACCTGTTTTCTTCATTTCATATCGTATCCCAAATTTTTTCCAGATCATTAATAGCTCCTCATACATATATGTGACAATCTAAATATGATAGTAACTATTACTTAACAGTTACAACAGACCAGGTATTTTCAATCTAATATACTTAATTCTTCCAAAATCTTAATGTTTTCAGGTATTACAGATGAGCAAATTGTGTTTCTGAGGTTACAGTCTGTCTTTCAGGATATTTAAGTCGATATATTAAGGTTATTTAAACATTTTCCAATTATATGTTTAAGATACTTCCAATACTGGGGCACCTGGGTAGCTCAGTCGGTCAAGTGTCTGACTCCTGAGGTTTGGTCATGATCCCAGGATCATGGGATTGAGTCCTGTGTTAGGCTCCACGCTGAGCATGGAGACTACTTGGGATTCTCTCTCTCCCCCACTCTGCTCCTATCCTACTAGAGCCCACGCTCTTTCTCAAAAAAAAGAAAAAAGGAAGAAAAAAGATATTTCCAATATTTCCTCACATGAGTGGGGGAGGGAGGCAGAGGGAGAAAGAGAATCCTGAGCAGGCTCCACACCCAGCATGGAGCCCGTCACGGGGGCCCAAGCCCATGACCCCAGGGCCAGGACCTGAGCCAAAACCAAGAGTCAGGCATAATGAATTAATATAATTCATTATTATATTAACATAATTAACATAAATGAATTAATGTTCATTTCTTTAGGGTAAGATCTAGAAGAACTATCTGGTCAAAGAGATGAATGTTTTTCAAGGCTCTTGATAAATACTGCCAAGCTGATTTGCAGAAGGGTTGGGCCAAATGCCACTTGCACATCCTTTTCATCATTAAACGTATGTGTTTTCATTTTGCTCACGTGATTGTTCAAAACAGTAGACTGCAATTTAAAAACATGACTGAACATTTCTCCACATGAATATCTTAGATATTTTACTTTCCTCTTCCATCAATGTGTTGCTCACATCTACAAAAAGATTTATACATGGAAAAGATGAGCCTGCTATAAACTAGTTTAGTGGTAACAGTCCCTTGGCAGAGAACTCCACCTATGGACTTTTCAATTTTTTTATGTTTATTATTTTTGAAAGAGAGAGAGACACAGACAGAGGGCAAGCAGGGGAGAGGCAGACAGAGAGGGAGACACAGAATCTGAAGCAGGCTCCAGTCTCTGAGCTGTGAGCACAGAGCCTGACACGGGTCTTGAACTCACAGACTGCAAGATCATGACCTGAGATGAAGTTGGACGCTTAACCGACTGAGCCACCCCGGCGCCCTCTATGGACATTGTTTTAATTGAGGTGTAATTGACAAACAACATTATATTAGTTTCAGGTATACAACATAATGATTCAGTATTTGTGTATATTGTAAAATGATCACAATAAGTCTAGTTAATTAACATCCATCACCATATGTAGTTACAAAACTTTCTTGTGATAAGAACTTTTAAGATCTATTCTCTTAGCAACCTTCAAATATGCAATTAACTAGACTCACCATGCTGTACATTACATCCCCAGGACTTTTTATCTTATAACTGAAAGTCTGTACCTTTTGACCACCCTCAATCATTTTGCCCACCTCCCCTTTCCCCCACTTCAGGCAACCACCAATCTTAATCTGTTCTCTGTATCTAGGACTTTGGTTGTTTTCCTGTTGTTGTTGTTTTTTGTTTTTTGTTTTTTGAAGATTCTACATATAAGGAGATCATGTGGTATTTGTCTTTCTCTTAGCATAATTCCCTTAACGTCCATCCCGTTGTCACAAATGGTAAGATTTTCTTCTTTGTGGCTGAATAACATTCAATTTCAATATATATAATATATATATTCCATTCTATATATTATACATGTAACATGTGTATATATGCTTATACATTTTATATATAAATACAGAAGTATATTCTATATTTTACATATTTACATATATATTTTATATAAATACATAAACATATGTGTACATTTAAATACGTATATATCTTGTGTTATCGATTCATCAGTCATGGGATACTTAAGCTGTTTCTGTATCTATCTTCCCTGTTAGAAACTAATACTGCAATGATCACGAGGTGCATGTCTATCCTCAAGTTAATGTTTTCATTTTCTCTGGATAAATAATAACCAGAAGCGGAATTGCTGCATCACATCGCAGTTCTACCTTTAGTATTCTGAGGCGCCTCTGCACCGTTTGGCAGGGCGGCCGCACGGTGCTCCCTCCCCACCCACAGCTCCATTCGGATAAAAGCCATTCTAAGAGACGTGAGGAGCTATCTCACTGCAGTTCTAATTTGCATTTTCCTGATACTAGTGATGCTGAACATCTTTTCATGTACCTGGTGGCCACCTACATGTCTTCTTGGGAAAAATATCTATTCAGGTCTTCTGCCCACTTTTTAATTACATTTTTTTTTTTTTTTGCTATTGAGTTGAATGAGTTCTTTACATATTTTGTATATGAACCTCTTACCAGTATACGACTTGCAAATACTTTTCTTCCATCCAGTAGGCTGCCTTTTCAGTTTTGTTGCTGTTTCCTTTGCTGTACAGAAGCTGTTAATCTCGTGTAGTCTCTATTGTTTATTTTTGTTTTTGTTGCCCCCTATGGACTTTTAATGAAGGGATACAGGTACTTACCATTTCTAAGATAGAGATGAGACTTCAAGTAATAAAACTGTCTCAACAATTTAAATGTTATATTTTTCTGAACTTGCAAATGAGTGACTTGCTCTCTAAGTCAGTTTTAAAATGTATCCCTCCAACTTTCCCTGCTCTTGCTCTCCTTTGATTTCCAAATGATGGCATTTACTTCACAGGGCTCTTGAGCCTTTTTGCCTTCCCGTGGTCGTTAACCTTATCTTTACGACATATTGACTGTGTTATACACAGTAGTCTATTCTCCATTCCAAAGTATATGTCTTTGCTCTCATTCTACAAGTTTCTGACTGGACAGCCTATCCACACCTCAAAGTCAATAAACGTAACACTAAATTTATCATTTTCCTGGCTGCCTTCCATGCTGCCGTCAACCCTTCCGCTCCTTTCCTGCGTTCATCAGCTTGTTCTGTAGTACTCAGTGAGACTTCTCTTTAACCTCACGTATCTAAATAAATCACCACATGCCTGGTGATGTATTTTACGTACTTTGTGCACTCCACTTCCTAAATACCACTATCAAATTGGTCCCCACCCTATCCCATTCCAATCAGACCTGCACTGCCTTCATTTCTCACTGACATTTCTTACTCGCTCATACAACCACGTCCCAAGAGCACATGCAACCTTCTACCAAGCCATCTTGCAAATTTCAAGCAAAGTGGCATATCTAAAATAAAATACTGATCCCACTTTACACCTTTTTCTATCATTTCCCACCACCAGTAAAATAAAGCCACATAACCCATCAGCACAACGGTGTAAGTGTTGGCTCTAGACGTGGGCAGACGTGTAGGAATCTTACCTGCCACTCACTAGCTGTCTGACCTCGGAAAAGTACTTAAGCCTCAGCTGCCTCATCTACGTAGGGGATGATACTACTACTATCTGCTTCATAGGATGACTGTAAGCATCGATGACAAAAGGCATTAAACTGCATAGGATGATACGTGGCACGTGCTGGACATGCAACAAACGTCCCCATGCCTTTGTTACTACCACCTGGTCTACTCAACACCTCCCCATCTTGCTCTTTTCCTCTTAACAGTCCCACCCCCAAACACACACACACCTCTTCCCTCACTTTCTGCCCACCCTACGGGAGTTTGGCACATTACTTTGCAAATAATTTGATAATAGTATATTTGTCTCATAAACCAGGCCATGAGCTCCACAGAGACATATTAATCTCTGTACACCTCGCACTGAGCATGGTTTCTTGCACACAATTTCTCAACAAATGCTGCTGGAGTAAATTTAAAACACATTATTAGGGATGCCTGAGTGGCTCTGTCAGTTAAGTAAGTGTCTGACTTCAGCTCAGGTCATGATCTCATGGCTCATGGGTTCAAGCCCCACGTCAGGCTCTGTGCTGACCGCTGTGGAGCCTGGAGCCTGTTTTGGACTCTGTGTCTCC
The DNA here is from genome assembly GCF_008692635.1 of Crocuta crocuta. Taxonomy (NCBI): domain Eukaryota; kingdom Metazoa; phylum Chordata; class Mammalia; order Carnivora; family Hyaenidae; genus Crocuta; species Crocuta crocuta. The sequence continues at coordinate 6,019,276 of NW_027551561.1, read as the reverse complement.
TCTCTCTCTGCCCCTTCCCTGCTTGGCCGCTGTCTCTCCCTCTCAAAAATAAATAAACATTAAAAAAACAGAACAAAAAAAATGACTAATTTTACTATTCATATTACAGCAAGTTTCCAGTCATTTCACCAATGACACCTAGAGCCATCTTTTGCTGGTCTACTGAATATCGGTTTTTTTACAGTTTACACATTTATCAGCTAAACTCTAAATTTATGTTCGTGAGGAGGCTGTGTTCCAATAGGGATGACTTACCACAATAAAGAGAGTCATTTATTCACACATTTAGTTCCTCTTATTTGAACATGAAGAACCATTTAAATTAATTATTACAGACTAAACATTTTCTAAGAAACCTGATGTTTTAAACAAATACCTACTCATGGACAACCAGAACTGGATTTTTTTAAATTTTTTTAATAAAGTTTATTCGTTTATTTTGAGAGAATGCTCAAGCATGCACACAGTGGGGGAGGGGCAGAGGAAGAGAGGAGGGGAGAGGGTGGAGAGAAAGAGGAGGGGGGAGAGAGAGGAAAAGATAGAGATAGAGATAGAGATAGAGAGACACAGAGAGAGAGAGAGAGCGAGAGCGAGAGAGCGCGCAAGCTCCAAGCAGGCCCCACACTTGGCGCAAAGCCCCATATGGGGCTCAAGCTCACAAACCAGGAGATATGACCTGAGCCAAAGTCAGACGCTTAACCGACTGAGTCACCCAGTTGTCCCTTAGCTTTATTTCTGTCCCTAAACAGTTATGAAAAATCACAAAACCTCACATATACTTCTGAAATTCTATATATAGAGAAAATCTCTAAATTTTATCATCCTTAACTTCTTAATGCTTGATAGATACTAAGATCTTAAAATTTCAACTGTGAATTGATTTGTGGTTTATTACAGTGTAAAACAATTGCTGTCCACTTAACATAATAGCTAAAACAATCCATTTTCTTCTTTAGTAAAGTTACTGAAAGTGATTTAATTATTGCTTGGTTTTATAACAATAATGATCTAAAATCGGTAACAGAGACAGAACAGAGCCTTATAGTATTGATCTACATAGATATAGCCTTTTTAAATCTCTGGTGTACTAGTTATTGAGTTTGAAGCAAAGGTTAAGAAAACTATAAAGACGGGCACCTGGGTGGCTCAGTCGGTTGGGCATCCGACTTAGGCTCAGGTCATAACCTTGTGGTTCATGAGTTCAAGCCCCACATCAGGCTCTGTGCTGACAGCTGGGAGCCTGGAGCCTGCTTCAGGTTCTGTCTCCCTCACTTTCTGCCCCTCCCACACTTGTGATCTGTCTCTGTCTCTCAAAAAAAAAAAAAAAAAANATTTGTCTCTCTCTCTAAAAAAAAAAAAAAAAAAAAAAAAAAAAACGGAAATTATAAACAAAGTGTTTGACAATAACTGCAGAACTGTTGAGGTTTTCAAAGTTAATATAACTAAATCTTCTTTTAGGTCAGACACTAAAAAGATTTTTCATAATTCTTTAATATATAAAAGTAAAATTAAAAAGTGTGAATCATATACTGTAAGATTTCACATTTAAATTAGACAGAATTCAGTATCACAGAAAACTAAAAATCAATTTGTATAAAATGAATTTAGCTATGTATACTCAGTTTATTATTAATGCTCATTGATATTTGATTAATACTAACTTTCATGTTTCCCACAAAAATTATCTCAATCCCTTGTGACTGTTTCTTTTAATCAACATAATCATGCAAAGCATTTCCTAAAGCTTTAAAATCACATATTAAGCATTACCATATCCGCATGTGGGACTATAACGGAAATGAACAAGGAAGCAAAAGGCATGAGAAAGATAAGAGACTTCGTAATGCTATAAAGTCAGTCAGAAAATCATTAACAGACCTGAAAACACAAATGTCAGAAATAAGATTCCTGACTCAGTTCTTTCTCTTGTCATAAAATCAAAATCTTCTCGTTCTATTCTGTAGTGACACTATGATATCCTGCTTAACTATCTGCTTTTAGCACTACAACAGTTAAACAGATAATTTCTATAACCTATGGCTATCCAGCGCCTGGGTGGCTCAGTCGATTGGGCATCTGACTTCGGCATAGGTCATGATCTCACAGCTTGTGAGTTTGAGCCCTGCATCAGGCTCTGTGCTGACAGCTCAGAACCTGGAGCCTGCTTCAGATTCTGTGTGTGTCTCTCTCTGCCCTCTCCATCTCGTGTTCTATCTCTCTCTCTCTCTCTCAAAAATAAACAGTTAAAAAAAAAAAGAAATGAAATTCTAGAAAAATTAAGTAACAACAGCACCTTTATGCTCTCTTTGTTAAAGCAAAAATTATAGTTGAACAAAACTTTCCACTGCCAAGAATTAAGATACCCTGTTTTTGTCTTCAAAGGCTCAAAAAATTTTGAACCAGTAAGCATTACTGTCCGTTTCACAGGGACATGCACATTATAAATCCACTTTGATGTTTTAGTTCAACACAATTAGTACAAAAAAAATCTATGTTCAAACACTGGTTTTTCACCAAAAAGTGACTAGTTTCAGATATATCATACATTTAAACTTACCCTTTAGGAGTCGTTTTAATTTTGCGCAATCCACATTGATATACTGTAACAATTCTATATCATGAACGTCAACATTGTCTTCTGAACAAACAGTCAATTCTTGTAACCTGAAAAGTAAAAACCAAAAAGAATTTCTCNCATCAGTCCTCAGTTTTTGTCAGCATTCAAAAGTCTCTCATGGTTTGCCTCTCTCCCTTTCCCCCACCATTTCCGCCCTTCTTCTCCCAATGATGAATTTTTAAAAGAAAATATACATATAAAAATAAAGCAACAAATAAGTTTTTTTTTAATGTTTAGTTATTTTTGAGAGAGAGACAGAGCGCGAATGGGGAAGGGGCAGAGAGAGAGGGAGACACAGAATTGGAAGCAGGCACCAGGCTCTCAGCTGTCAGCACAGAGCTCAAAGCAGGGTTCAAACCCACAAGCCATGAGATCATGACTTGAGCTGAAGTTGGACGCTCAACCAATTGAGCCACCCAGGCACCTCAACAAATATTTCTTATAAAATTTAAAGGTACAAAAAAATAAAATAAAATAAAATTTAAAGGTACATAGTTAAATTAGGGGACATGATGAAAGAAATCAAGATAATCCAGTAGACTTCACTGTACATACATAAATCAAATCACCATGTTGTATACCTTAAGTATATACAAATTTTATTTTTTAAAAAATTCATAGCATATGGGTAACTGCAGAAGCAAAGATGCCTAAGTATTTGAAATACTACTCTCTGTGCTATGTGTAGTTTTGAATTTTCTCTGTAATAAAAAAATTTTAATTCAAATTTCAAATTAGAAGACAAATTTTATTAACTTATGATTACATCAGCTAGACTTCAGAAACATGAATGATATTTTATCTACATTTATAAGATATATTTACTTCATACTGAAAAAATGAGTAATCTTTCTCCCTTGCAATTTTCACAATCTGTGTATTTATGTGATTATTTGATTAATGTCCTTCCCTCACAGTAGAACTTAGTCCTATAAAGGCAAAAATCTTTCTAAACCGCAAAAATTTCACTTACATTAGATATCAAGTTATCACAAATGTAGAAAAATTTAACACTTAACAAATACATCTTTTAACTGATAAATACTTAAGTCTGAATAAAAATTTCTCCTCCAGTTTTCACTAACAAGCACAGAAGTCAGCTTTTCAAAAGCTGATATTGTTAATCTCTTGAGTTGTGCTCCCTAATGAGGCACATTCATTTTTTCAATTAATAGATATCAAAATATAAGCAGATAAGTGGAATTACTAATGTTCATAAATGCAGAAAGATGGTGAAAAGGCATAAATACTACAAACTCTTATTTATAAAATTAAGTCAAATTATAACTATTTCAATGCAGTCTTAAGTTGGCATAATCATCTTACTAAACTTTCAGTTGCTAAAAATGAAATCAACTGATTTCTTCCTTCTCAAATTCCTCTTCCACTCACTTTAGCCTGCAGTTGTACAGCTAACATTAAAACTATTCTAAGCACTTACACTAAAGCTCTTCGTATCATCAGGGTAAGGAAAGCTTAGCAGTTCACACTAGGAATAAGAAGGTCCTTAATACTGATTTACATGCTAAAAATTCCCCAGCTGCTGCAAAGAGCCTAGGAAATATGGAATATGAGTCCTAAGGAAACACAACTAATAAATCAGCAACACCAACTTTTGAAGAGCTGACTCTTGTGGTTATTTGTGAAAAACAGAAGAAAAGTTTAATTCTTTATACAGCCCAGTATTTCCATAGGAAAGGGGAGTTTTATGAAGCTTAAATGTCATTTCTGAAACACAGAAATCAAAGAGTAGTTTGAGCAAAAGAAGTGAAATGGAAAACTTACCAGTAAATCATCTAGAAAGAGCAGGCAAGCTGAACAAGAACAGAAAGATATTTAAAGTATATAGAAATAAAAGAAAGGCACCTGGGTGGCTCAGTCAGTTAAGCATCCACCTTTGGTTCAGGTCATGACCTCACGGTTCAGGAGTTCAAGCCCCACGTGGGGCTCTGTGCTGACAGTTCAGAGCCTGGAGCCTTCTTCAGATTCTGTGTCTCCCTCTCTCACTGCCCCTCCCCTGCTCACATTCTGTCTCTCTCTCTCTCTCTTTCAAAAACAAATAAACATTAAAAAAATTAAAATAGGTGCGCTTGGGTGGCTCAGTCTGTTGAGCGACCAACTTCAGCTCAGGTCATCATCTTGGGGCTCTGTGCTGACAGCTTGAAGCCTGGAGCCTGCTTCAGATTCTGTGTCTCCCTCTCTCTCTATCCTTCTCTTGCTCACGCTCTGTCTCTCTCAAAAATAAAATAAACATTAAAAAAATTTTAAATAAACTATATAGAAATTAAAGAAAACAAACACCCCCTCCTCCTCAACCCCCACCCATCCACCCAGGTCTAGAAATGAAGAGGAAAATGAAAACCAGAGATGATTTTGAAGACATGGTCTTATCTTGCAACAAAGAAAGCACAAGGGGTTGGGACTAACATCTACATGGGACTGGATACAAAACCTTATACCTTAACGAGGCAGGGAGTAGAACTGGGGCCCTGGGGAAAAAACTGACTAGCAAGACCTATGCACTTCCTTAAAAGAGAGCTGCACAGAGAGAGTCAAAGAATGAAGGGAGGGGAGAAGGAGAAAAAACAAAAACTCTACCAGCACAAGAAGTCCGTCTGCTCTGGCTAAGTTTTGGGTAGGGGAAAAAGTCACCCAGGCCGGTTACCTGATAAGGGTTTGAGGTCCACATTATACCATCAGTACAATCTGGGGATGAGAAATTAACCAAAAAACTAAGTGCAGAGACGGGCACTTGGCAAAATCAAGTGTAAATGAGAAAACGGCTATCAAGACACGCCCACAGCTCCAGGCTAAAACAGAGATGTGCATCACAGATGACTTTGCCATCCAAGTTTACAAAACAGATTGATTCACTGCAAATGAGAGTTGGCACATGCCAGCATAATAAGATCTTAAGAGAATAGAAGATAAGTATGTTTTAAATTATTATAGCCATATAAGAAATGTAAAAGTATTAAGAAGAATAAGAAATCATTTTTTTAAAACAGGGATTTGTAAAAGAATCAAATAGAACTTTTAAAACCACTGAGTCTTGGGGCACCTGGGTGGTTCAGTCAGTTAAGCATCGACTTCAGCTCAGGTCATGATTCGGGAGCTCGGGGGTTTGAGCCCCACATCTGCTATCAGCACAGAGCCTGCTTTGTATCCTCTGTACCCCTCTCTCTATGCTCCTTCCCCACTCATTCTTTCTCTCTCTTAATAAATAAATTTTTTTTAAAAATCACTGAGTCTCGTGGCCTTATTCCAGGGCCCTCCCACTACCAAACACTTAGATTTGTGCAAGTGCGCTGTAATTCTCTGGAGAAAGCAGCCACAGAACATGTATATACTTCAGCAGAATAATAAACTTATCTTAAGGTCTGTAGTCCATATTCTCTTAAAACAAATCAAAGGACAGAAACATCAAAAGCTAGGGGTGCCGGATTCTTGACTTCAGCTCAGGTCATGATCTTGCGGTTCGTGGGATCGAGCCCTGCATCAGGCTCTACACTGACAGTGAGAAGCTTGCATGGGATTCTCTCTGTCTCTCTCTCTCTCTCCACGTCTCTACCTCTCTCTTTCTACCTCTCTCTCTCTCTCTCTCTCTCTCTCTCTCCCTACCATTCCTCTCCTCCCTCCACACTGTGCTCTCTCAAAATAAATAAACATTTTTTTAAAAAGAGAAATATCAAAAGCTAATGTTAATTCTAAAAGAAACATTTGTGGACAGGTAGAATAGTCAAACACAATAAATGTTATGATATTGGTTCATCTAATATACATGAGATATAAACTCAATCTTCAGAAAGAAACTGCTATTCTAGTCACTTGCATATTTTAAGCCACCTAATGTTATGACAGCAATGTCATAAGATATCTATATCTAAATTAAACCATCAGAATGGTCCTTTAGGTGAGTGGTCCTCTAACAAGATCAGCTCCTATTTCTGGCCCGGGCTAAATTAAACGGCAAATGTCGTCGTCTGAAACATGTATTTCATAGGTCCCATTTCTGAGCAGTCTGTCCCCTGAAAGCTAAGGAAACTGGCTGATTTTGGAGACATTTAACTTCTCTTCTGGAAACTGTGAAGTAGGTTCAGGAAATACACAAAAGCTGTCTATATTTACATGTGCTAATGCTGCAAAATCCTACAAAATGAAACCTTTGGTGACTAGAATTCTAGAGTTTTTAAAAGGTGTCATATTCACTGTGTTTTATAAAGCATAGTCTATACTTGGATAGACTAAAAAATATTTTATTCTTTTGATACTTTTCTACCTTCAATGTAAGATTACTTCAAGTAATAAGCTGGTACAGTAGTCATTGAAACAAAGAAGGGGTTTTGTTTGTCTTTTATCATTTTCACATCGCTTCTTCCCTAGGTGTCAGTTACCTTGCTCCTTCAACTAGTTTAATATTACTGAGACTATAAAATGTTATCACTCAAAAACTTTCATGAAGACAATGTTTTATTGTATAAGTAATACCTAATAGTATCAATCTTATTACACCATTAAACAAAATTTTAATTTTTTGTACCAGTTCTGAAGAGGGACTGAAGAATATTATTGCCTAGTATCATGACTATAAAAATATCATATTTATTAAAAAGATGGCAGGATTTTGAAGTTACCCAATTCCCCCAAAATACTATAGCACAAATTTTCTAATTATGAGGTATGTTCTCATTCACACCTGTTGGAAAACAACAGAAGAATGACCAAAGCTGACTAATGGAAGTTCACTGTTCATACAGACAAGTCAAAAGACAAAGGATGTATCAATAAACAAAGAAGGCTGTTTTTCCACATTCTATATTAGAGTCACTAAATCCCTAAGTGATTTATGTTATACTTCTTACTTGGTCATAATTAAGGATCCATTTGACTATACTTGCATAAATTAGGCAAATCATTTGTAAGAAAGCAAGTTCCAGAATTACCTGCTACCATCAGTTAGAATTCTATTCCATAGAACACCATCTATATACCAATTTCTTCCCATCTATAGCATATCACAATTGATGATCACAATTTGATTTTTAATCAATAAAAGCTTAAATCCTATTTATCATATAAACCTGAAGTACAACAGTAAAAATATTATTAAAAGATTTCATTAAAAATATAGTTAAAATGGAAGTATACAGTAGCAGCCTGGGATAATGAACCTAATAGACTCTGACCAGTCTGACTTAAAAAATTTGGGGTCCTCCATTGTTTGATATATTCCCTTGATAAATTATTTGGGCATTAGTCTGCTTATCTGTAAACTGGGGGAAGTATCACCTACATTTCAGAGATACTATGAGGATAAAACACTACATGTGCCGTAAAAACTCAAAAAAAAAAAAAAAATGGGAGCTTCTAAAATTCATACACTTAGAACACAGTCTACTTTCTGGAGAAGTCTACTTTGCAAATTACTCACTTCCTGTGCTTCCGTATTGCTAGGTTTTGTTTTCATTTGGCAACTTAGGATCTTGTGATAAAGAACAGAGCTGTGAGGTCATTAGAATTCTGACTACTCTTCTCAGTTATTCTATCTGATTAGCTGATTCCATTTAAAGAAATAAAATGTTAGAAAGCCCAATTAAAAACTCATACCTAGTGTTAAAAACAAAACCTGATCATGGGTGAACTATTTCCCTAAAATTTGGACTTTCAACCTCGTAACAGTACTCACATTTAATTGTACACATAAGTATCACAATACTGCACAATAAAAATATCAAAGAAATCAATGCAAACAATTTATACAAAAGCCCAAGCCAAATTCGTTTCTGTCGACTTTTTATTTTTACACAGACAGAAGAAAGACTTCTAAAATTATATTACTTACAACGGTCCTGTGTAGACTTACTCACTAACCTGGTAGAAATGCGACTAAACACCGCATTGAAGTTGTTGCAACTGAGAGAAAACAAAACCCCAGACGCAGAATTCCGAAGTTCAGCTGCATGCTGGTTTCCTTCACGACAGGTGTGAAGAAAATGGCAGATTTCTGGCAGCAACTGTTTGACCAGCATCGTTTCATCTAATCTCATTGTGTCCTTTGGTTGCTAAAATAGAAAGAATCACACAACTCTAAAACTTTCTTACATTTACATGTAAAGATTCTCTGGTTTGAAAACTTTCAAACATACATTAGACTTGAAATACAATAATGGACAATAATATATTCGTACCATAATTCAATACAATAATATATTCACCTAGATTCAGCAACTGTTAATATTTCATCGTGTTTACCATATCCAGTTATAATTAGTCTAATAAAGAGAAGGGTTCCATCTTTGACCTCTTAGTCACAATGGAAGCCCCCTCCATCCACCCCAGCATTATCCCCCACACCACCACCACCACCACCACCACCACCACCACCACTCCTGTTTGTTCCCTGTTCACCAAATCCCTACATAATAAGCCTTCCCACTCCTGGGAATCTCAAATTTGTTGTGAATTCTAAAAAAACTTTATTCATATTCATTTGTGAGTGCGCTGTGTCATCTGTCTCAAATCTAAATAAATTCCTGGGCGGGCAATCACACCTGCCTTTTAGAGGACTGTCCAAAAGAGACAGATATCTACTTATTACAAATAATTTTGTTTTGGTCAAGCCATTTCAAAGTGAGTTACAAACATTATAACACTTCATCCATAGGTACTTTAGCATCTCTTAAAAATAAGGACATTCTCCAATATAACTTCAATACAATCATCACATCAAAGAACAAAAAAAATCAAAAAACAATTCCCCTTATATCAGCTAACACCCAATCTACATTCAAATTTCCCCAACTGCCCCCAAAATGTCATTCATGGCTTCCTTTTAATTCAATCAGGACCCAAAAAAGGTTCGGATGATTGCACCATGATTCCTTTACTCCCTTTATTCTAAAACGATCTCTCCCCACCACATACTCCTTATTCTTCATTTTTATTTTTGATAACATTGACTTCTTTAATAAAATGGGGCTTTCAAAATGTTTCATATTGTTGATTAGATTATTTCTTAGTAGTGTGCCTGGTCTTTCTAGTTACTGTATTTTCTGTAGCTGGAACCTAAATCTAATAGTTTGATTAGATTCGGGTTAAACGTGTCAGGTAATTCAGTAAAGTTCATATTATATCACATCAGGAGCACATAATGTCAGGTGGTCCCAATATTAATGACACACCAACTTGATAACTTTGGTGTTAACACCAAGATCTCTACTTTATAAAGTAAATCTCTCCAATTAACAAAATAACCACTGGATAAGCTCTCTTGCAGATATACTGTTCTATATCACCTAACAGCTAATATTCATATAAGAATGACAATTTTGATATACCAAGCATGATGACAAAGAACAAAGTTTTGTACAATTGTGTGCTACGCTTGATTCTTTAATTGTAATCCAAGTGTCTTCAGATATAAATACACTGAAACACATGGACGGCAAATAAAGAGACATGATAAAAACCCACAAAATTCAAGTGGTGATGCCTGCATCTTATAGGCCAATTAAACAATAGAAATGTTGAAACTCCAATTAACAAACAAGTAATAATTCCAAAAGTATTCACTCTTTTGAATAATGGTCATATAGGTAGGAACAAAACTTCCTCAAATTCTACAAAAGTTTACTCATAATATGATTTTCATCAACATTTGATCATTTTCATTTAGTTATTTCAACTACTTATATGATAAACATGCACTTGTAGGCTCAGTTCTTCTGAAACTCCCTTGACTTACTACAATCTAAAAATGAAAATCAACAGAAAACCATAAAACCATTGAAGGCAATCCCGAAAAACACAACTGTCCAATAATATGAATAGCATTATTTTTTAACTGTAAATTCAATGAAAAAAATTCATACATTTTCATTAGAACAGAGCAAAATAACATTTTATGTATTATACAAGTTCTACCATGCCCACTTATTAGAGTTTCGGTTAGGCTAGCGCCAAAGAGTAGCAATTAAACAAGAGCCATTAATAGCAGTAATCATCATTCAAAGTACATTGACCATTACCTCTCCATTACGAATGTTAACAGAAAAGAGCTACAGGGCTGAAAGAGGCAATACACCACCCCACCCCACCTGCATTCAAACACGGATACGGCTCATATTCTGGTGTTCACAATCAAAGCAACAAATACAGAGAACTGACTCAGGACTAGTTTAAAAGCTGTCCATCTTCACAACTGCATCATCCCATTTAACGGTGCTTCTGCTCTTCCACTCCACTTTATGAATGAACAACAGCACATCACAAATTGATAGAGAATGACCAAGCTAAAAACAGAACTAGCTCACCCTCAATTTAAATAGGAAACTTATAAACGCTGCCTAACAATTGTGAAATATGGTCAAGGGTCAAAAAAAGAGTTTAAAACACTATGCTTAGGTTTGGTGGCCATTAAAATATCTAGAAAGACCAGGTAAACTGAACAATAACAAAACGATATTTAAAGTATATAGAAATAAAAGAGGGGCGCCTGGGTGGCTCAGTTGGTTAAGCATCCACCTTTGGTTCAGGTCATGACCTCACGGTTCGGGAGTTCAAGCCCCGCATGGGGCTCTGTGCTGACAGTTCAGAGCCTGGAGCCTGCTTCAGATTCTGTGTCTCCCTCGCTCATTGTCCCTCCCCTGCTCAAATTGTGTGTGTGTGTGTGTGTGTGTGTGTGTGTGTGTGTGTGTGTGTGTCTCTCTCAAAAACAAATAAACATTAAAAAAATTAAAATAGGGGTGCTTGGGTGGCTCAGTCTGTTGAGCGTCCAACTTCAGCTCAGGTCATCATCTTGGGGCTCTGTGCTGACAGCTCGGAGCCTGGAGCCTGCTTCAGATTCTGTGTCTCCCTCTCTCTGCCCCTCTCCTGCTCACGCTCTGTCTCTCTCTCTCAAAAATAAAATAAACATAAAAAATTTTTAAGAACTAAATTCCATAAATAAACTATATAGAAATTAAAGAAAACAGACATGTCTTAAACACGTCTCTTTTCTCAGGATGCACGGTGGAGTTTTCCAAGTCTGCACTCTACCCCTTCCGCAAACACTGCTGACCGTGTCCTCTCTTCTCAACCACACAGTCAGTCGTCATCTGCAAGTCCCCCCTCAGCGAGGGCTACTACAGAAAACTGCAGCATATGGAATACAGAGCACTTCTGAATAAAAGCAAAAGATGTGCCAAAGAAGAGAGAATATAATAATTTAAACTCTAGTATTTACTGAACAGACATTTAAAATGAAGGCATCTCCTAACACGTCCCGGTAAGAATTAAGGCTGCTGCAGTATAGAAGCACCTTGCTTTATACAACAAAAAATATTCTTAACAAATTCTAAGTAAGTCATAGTTGAAGCAGAATGAGGTAACTATTCAGAGGAAACCTGAGAAAGAAGGGTTCTGTACTCAACGACTCCTCCACATACCTATTTTGTTCGATCATATTTACATATAACAAGTGTTCTTAAGGTAGGATCCATCAGCAATAGTTATAACCGTAATTTTTAAAAATCCCCTTTTATGAAAATTTGAAAAGTAAAACACTAAAATCAGATAAAATATGAAACTGGGGGGAGAGACAAGATTACTCCTGGCCTTTGCGTCACAGTTTTCCACGGCTAAGCAACACTACAGGCCTAACATTATCTGGAGAAGTCAAGTAAGTCACATAGTGGCTTTTTTTCATAAAATCTTTTCTAAAAAACCTGTGACAGATATGTGGCCCAAGTTTAGCACTTTATAAATAAACTTAATATCTATTTACAAAAGATAAGAAGTTTCTCTTGAAAATTTGTCTATGCTCTGTTAGCTCTGTTAACAAAATTCATATTCATATGTCTTAGACCAAAAATTCCATATGACTTTTCTTGTGCGTATACATTTTGGGACATCAGATCATTCTCAAAACTGAATTCACAAAACCTGCCTATTTTAGATTTACTTACCCCAGCAAGACATTTTTCCAGTGTATCCAATATAATCAACTGAGAGAGATACAAATTTTTTTCGGCGGCTTCTCCAAATATTCTCTAAAAGAAAAAATATTCAGAACACTAAAAGTTGGCTATTACTCCCTACTCCAAAACCAGCACATATCTGAAAAGTGAGGGACGAAGCATTAAGGAAAACAAAAAATCCAATTTTCCACTTTACCTCCCAGATTACTCTATTTAAATCCATTATTTCCGATTTTATCTTAATGCTCACACAAAATATATGCCCAGGCAAATGAAAATGCTGGCATTTATTACAGTCTGCCATGAGCCTTGTAATAGTAAAAGCAAATAACTTTGGCTTATACTTTAAAAATACACAGGATTTTGATATGCACATAGATCTGAACCAGAATCTTGAACTGAACATTTAACTTCAATGCCACAAAATAATCACAGTCTAAATTCTCATAGGAACAGAACACTGTAATACTACACACTATACAAACTACTATAACACCAATTACAGTGAATTTTAGGCATTCACTATCCTTAAATTTAATACTATGCTATTTACCAACAAGAAATTATGGTTGCCAAAGGTCGGTTTACTCAGGAAGCACTAAATGAATGCCAATATCACAATACTGCTTTCATTTTTGCTTTGAAAAGCAGGTTCCAAATATTAAAATATTTTCATCTAACTGGCAACACGGCCACATATTTATGTAAGCAAAACCCTACCCCCAGGCCCCACACACTGTGCAACAGAAGAGACCCACAAAATCTTATTCCTGTAATTCACTTTACGTGTTCCTAAGAGGTCCTACTTTCTTCAGAAAAATCTTAATTTTTTTCTATAAAGAAAAAATGTCTTTGTATGGCAAATGACTACTCACACCTCCCAGTTTATCGATTTTCTACGTTTAGGGCATTGCCTAACCAAGTTTTTATAAAAGAAAATACACCAAAGATGATGTGACTATAAAAATGGGACTGATTCTCACAATCTACAACCGGAAGTCGGTCTCAAGGCTCAATACAAACAATATAAATTGTAGTTCTAAGTCCTAAGACAGGAAGAGCAGTTTAGCATTAATCAATAGGGGCGCCTGAGGGGCTCAGTCAGTCAAGTGTCTGACTTTGGCTCAGGTCATGATCTCATGGTTTGTGGGTTTGAGCCCCGCATCGGGCTCTGTGCTGACACCTCAGAGCCTGGAGCCTGTTTCAGATTCTGTGTCTCCCTCTATCTCTGACCCTCCCCTGCTCATGCTGTCTCTCTCTCAGAAATAAATTTGTAAAAAGAAAAAAAAGAAAGAAATATCCAGATCGGTTGTTCTGCACGGGGTATGAAGGAGGTTTTAGATAGGAATTGACAGAGAGGAAGGAATCACCTGCAAGAGACAGGAGAAATGATATGTTCAAAGATACAGAGATAAAATAGTTGGAGGAACTTGAAGCCTAGGGAATATAAACAGATTTTATAAAACAGGGAAAAAGGCAAATGCGAGCTTTTGACAGTGGAATTAGTGAAATGACTATTTGACTATCCATTTCAACAATGGGATCTCAAACTACTATAGCATTTCTCACAGGTTACAGGAGGAAGGAAATCAAACAATATCTTCATAAAAGCAATCTCATATTTTATCACTACAAGGTCATATTTATTTATCATCTACTTAGGACTAGGACAATCTGACAAGTAAATAGTCAAAGAAGAAACTAAAAAAATATATTTTAATAGATTACTACGTGATCAATTCATATATGACCTAAAGTCTATATGAAATCCTAATCCCCCCCCCAAAAAAATAGAAAAGATAGGGCCACAAATAAGAGAAGGATCTAAGAGAAAGAATCAAAAACTAAAATGAAAGTTAAAAGGTTACCTGTGCTCACCCACAAAATACAATGGTGAATGTTTAGACTCCACAGAAAAGGACTTTCCATACTTCAAAATATGCTGCTCTAAACATTTAAATCAAAAACAAACCAAAACAAATTCCCCCATGAAACAATAGCCCAAATACTCACCATATTGTTAACATTCTTTAAGATAGTGGTGAGGCCGCTGATAACCAAAGAAAACTTGTATTTGGAAATATTAATAAGACATTCCTTGTTGTGTTCAGTACTGACTTTGGTATGCGTGTTCTGCTGTCCTGTTTTTATTGGAAGCTAAGGGAAAAAGAAAATGTTAGCTTACACATGAAATGGACTAAAAAGAACTATTTCTCATTGAAAACCATGAGGTTTTAGGCAGATTTTTATCAGTCATGGTTACCTACATTTGTATCTCAAACTCCAATTTTCAATACAGATTCGCATTTATATCAAATCTAAAACTCTCTTGAAATTTCAATTTTTGCAGCTTTCCTTCTGGAAATTGTAAATCTCTACCTACAAAATTAAAACTTTACCCAGCATTACATAAGAGAGATGATGACTCACAGAAGTAGAGCTATTTCCTTGTAGCTAAAAATTATTTCAGAGAATGCATACAATCCTTTCCCTTATATATGGAACTCTAGCATTAAAAGAACAACAGACCAAGAAAATCTATGTCCCAGACCTCTAATCAATTAATGGCAAATAACTGCAGATTGTTCAGAAATGAGAACTGTATAACCAGGAATAAACACAGTAAGACAGACTCAGGAAAGATGATCACCTTCGGGTACACAGTTGAGGGAGAAATAGAACAACAGTGAAGTCTCATGGAAAAAACATCCCCGAAGGTCACCACATCTACATTTATCTGAGAATGAGTCAAGTCACACTGCCAAGAAGTTCATCTCTACTCTGTTCAAAGGTAGCATTTTCTGGGCGCCTGGGTGGCTCAGTCATGATCTCACACAGTTCGTGAGTTTGAGGCCCACGTCGGGCTCTGTGCTGACAGCTAGCTCAGAGCCTGGAGCCGGCTGCCGATTCTGTCTTCTTCCCTCTCTCTCTACCCTTCCCCCGCTCGTTCTCTCTCTCTCTCTCTCTCTCTCTCTCTCTCTGTGTCTGTGTCTCTCTCAAAAATAAACAAACATTAAAAACAATAAAGTATTAATCTAACAAAAGTAGCATTTTCCATTGAAGGCATCATGAATATATTTACTGGGGGTTTTTTTGTTGTTGTTGTTGTTGTTGTTTTTTAAATGTTTTATTTGTCTAGGAGAGAGAGAGAGAGAGACAGTGTGAGCAGGGGAGGGTCAGAGAGAGAGGGAGTCACAGACTGAAACAGGCTCCAGGCTCTGAGCCGGCAGTCAGCACAGAGCCCGACGCGGGGCTCGAACCCACGAACCGCGAGATCATGACCTAAGCGAAAGTCGGACGCTTAACCGACTAAGCCACCCAGGCGCCCCTATTTACTGTTTAAATACTAGATCCTGCTCATGCTAAGAGAACATTGGTGAGGTTCCTCTGTGAAAAAACAAACTAACTCCAGCATTCTCATTTTTTTTTAATTTTTAATGTTTTATTTATTTCTGAGAGAGAGAGAGACAGCGTGAGCAGGGAAGGGTCAGAGAGAGAGGGAGACACAGAATCTGAAGCTAGCTGTCAGCACAGAGCCCGACGCAGGGCTCGAACTCACGAACTGTGAGATCATGACCCGAGCCCAAGTCGGACGCTTAACTGACTGAGTCACCCAGGTGCCCCCAGCATTCTCTTTTTTAAAATGGTGCAACTAATGGTGGAAAGAGACCGAGTGGCATGCCCAAGGCTGCCTAGTCAGTTAATAACCAGTGACTGACTTGATAATAAATACTAAATAAAAGAGAGGAAGCCTTTTTAGGGTTAGAAGGGGCAGAAGAGGAGCTACAGAATTACATAATGTTAATTCTAAAGGTTTGGGGGAGCAGAAGGGGGCAGGAATCTGAGAGACCAAAGAAAGGGGGCTTTTGGAAGGCGGCAGTGGCTGCAGTGTAACTTGTAAATCTCCCCAACTCCCTCTGTAACGGTTAATTTTATGTGTTAACTTGAATGGCTCATAGAAAGTACAGATATTTGGCTAAATATCATTTCTGGGTGTGTTTCTGGGGGTGCTTCCAGATGGAATTAGCATCTGAATAGGTGAACTCAGTAAAGCAGGGGACAGGGTCCCCGCAAACCCCAAAACACAAGCAAATAGCAACAAACCACTTAGAGCTACAAAACTGGTGTGGTATAGAAGTACCTCTGCAAAAGAAGGCTGAATGTATGAGGGATCTGACAGGAGGAAAATACCAAATTCTATTCCCTCCTCAAGGAAAAGTACAACAGGCCAACTTAAGAACAAAAACAAACAAACAAACAAACAAGCTGAAATACAGGGGGCAGTCTATATATTGCAATGTGCACGAGCACAAAAGGCCTACACTAACGCCCGATGAGAAGAGAGCACACTTTCGACCACCGCGGCCTGACAGAACTTTCTGTGGTGAGATTATACTATAGCAACAACGCTCTGCACAGTAGCCATAGCCGCATGTGACTGTTCAGCACGTGTCACATGGCTAATGCACGAGGAACCAAGTGTTTACTTCTATTTCATTGACCTCAGTTTACCTCCAAGTAGCCACTGGACACCACTGGGCAGAACACTTCTAAACTAAGCAGCTGAAGAAGCCCCCCCTTTTAGGAAGAAGCCCACATTGAGAAGAAACTGCTGGGATTCACTCCAATGGGGACAGTGGGGCAAAGGGAAAGGGCCACATAAAGGTGGTGGAAAGGAAGACGGCTCAAAAAGGATGAGCTNGAAGCCCACATTGAGAAGAAACTGCTGGGATTCACTCCAATGGGGACAGTGGGGCAAAGGGAAAGGGCCACATAAAGGCTCAAAAAGGATGAGACGATGTATTTAACTTCATCAAAGTCACAGAAGAGCTCTAGAGCCACGAAGATAAAGATAAAAAGCTCTCCTGGCTCACATCTCCCTCTCACCGACCCGGGAAAACTATGTTCACGTAGAAATGGGCAACAGCAAGGAATGCGGTCAAATCATATGTGAAGTTACTACAAGAAGAAATAAGAGACAGGCTAACATCGCAAGAGAAAATGAAAGCATTCCAGAAAGTCATGTTCCCAGAAGGTACCTCTGTTGAGGCAACGAGGAGCCGTGAGAGATTTGGGTTGACAACGAGGGCTGAGGTGACAAGACAGAAGACATGAGGGGGCCTCGAACGCGTAAGTGGTGGAAAGGGTTAAAAGCTCCACCAAAAACTTCTGAAAAGCAAAGCAGAATTTTGAAGTCTCAGGGCACAACAGAGTGCAGAGCCTGCTGGTGGAGGGGACCGAGTAAATACCTTTCAAAAAAGCTTTCAACCGTCAGCTTCGGAGGGCTACATCCTTCAGAAACGGGCAAACTGCAGCAACCGGAACTCTTTTTTTTTTTTTTTTTTTTTTTTAAAGTTTACTTATTTTTTAAGTTATCTCTACACCCAGCATGGGGCCTGAACCCATAACCTCAAGATCAAAAGTCGCATGGGCTGCCGACTGAGCCAGCCAGGCACCCCAGCAACTGGAATTCTCACACGTTACTAGTAGGAGTGTAAATCAATAATTATTTTGAAAAAGGCCCGGCGTTATCTAGTAAAACAGAACGTATACATATTTAGCAGTTTCACTAGTTACATACCTGAAAACACGCCAATTGTCTATCAATAGCAGAAATGGTTTTTTCAAATGCAGTATATTCAAAGAAAAACTATATAGCAATAAAAATAAATGATTTACAACTACAAGCTTAATCTCACCAACAGAACATGAATGAAAAGAAGTCAGCACAAAATGTCACTTACTGTGTGACCCTGTTACACAAATTTCAAAGACATGCTAAATTCAAGTCAGGACAGTAGAGATCCTTGGAAAGAATGGGTCATGACGAGAAGGAAATGCCGGAGGAAGGAAGGACTTGACTGCTAGCGCTATACTAGGTGCACTGCTGTGTTCCCACTGTCAACAGCTATGGAGCTGATTATCGACGTACATTTGTGCATCCTTCTACACGTGCAAGTCAGCAGAAAGTTTGTTAAATATACGTATTTATATCCATGAGTTCAAAACGGTACTACAAAAAACCAAAACAAATTCTGGAACAAATGAAAGCCAAATCTAGGAGAAGCAAGGCCCTAATATAATCACTCTTAGTGGATACAGAGGAACGGTATAGACACGGAGGCGCGGAGGCGCTCCCCTTCAGGGAAGGGCTCAGTGAGGTCTTCAGGGACTGGCGCGGCTGCAGGGAATGGTCCTCCCTAAGGGAAACCCCTCCTGGGCAGCCCACATCCAATGACCAACTGATATGGCAGCACCGAGGCCTAAGCACCTCAGCCCAATTCTGGGCCACTCAGAAGGGCCAATTCTAGCAGCAGAGCTTCCGAAAGGGGCTGAACAAAGCCACCAGGAGACCAACACTGTGCCATGAATTCTGCATCTGCCAGATCCTCCCTCCTCCCAGGTGTTGATCCCGAAGGAAAATCTTAAGGAACAACCGGCACTAGGCTTACAGGGAAGCTGGGTGCAGGTGCTCAGATGGGATTTTAAAGCTGGCAATGAAGAAAAATCCTAACTACAAAAGCAATGAAACTGAAAGAGTATTACTAAACCCTTTGCTCCCTGGGGGGAAAAAGAAAGATAACAAAAAGCTGATTAACTGTCAATTAGAAGCTAAGTATGTAAGCCAAAAGGTCTCTCCAGAATATAAACATGGTCTCCTTTCTTATAGCAGGAGGACAGAGAAACCTAAGGACCAGGACCAACAATTATCAGAGTTGCTGGACTTCAAAGAAGGTTAAATTCCCTACAAGGCGTGTCTGCTATGCCAAGACCAGAGTCCTGAGGGGAAAGAATAAGACCATGACAAATGAAATGGAAACAAGTGGGCTGTGCTCCCCCAAAATTTCGTATGCCCAGGTTCCCTGAACCCTCTCAGTCTACAGTAGTAGCCCATCACTGCTTACTAAGAGGAGGCACTCCCCAAACTCGTTTGAAGACAATTCAAAGGCTTCTTCCCTATAAGACAAAAGATGTTCCCCTCAGGATTTGCCACCATCTATTCTGCGAGCCAAAGGGGGTATGAGGGAACTTTCTGAGTGATGAAACTTCTCGTATCTTGACCATGGGGATGGTTACATGAATACGTGCCACTGAAATGTCAAAACACAGAATTAAGCTGGCATAAATTCAAATGAGAGTGTGGTAACATTAGGATGTTAAATGTAATCCCCATGGTAACCACAAAGAAACTAGCTGTTGAATACACAAAAAGGAAATGAGAGAGGAATTTAAACATTTCACTACAAAAAATAAACACAAATGAAAACAGTAATGCAGAAAATGAGACCAAAAAAAGCTATACGGCATAAGGAAACCAACAGCACATCGATAGCAGTAAATCCCTTATCAGTAATTATTTTAAGTGTAAATGGATTAAACTCTGCAATCAGAAGACAGATTATCAGAATAAAAAAGTTTTAAGTGACAAAAATTAAACAAAATTAAAAACACATGACCCAACTACATGCTGCTTATTGGAGACTCACTTGCAAGCTAAGAACACAAACACGTTGAAAGTGAAAGGATGGAAAAGGATATTCCATGCAAATAGTAACCAAAGAGAATACTCTGGTTTCTCTTCAGATGGTATAAATCTTTCGCTTTTTACAAGAAGAGTAGGGGTAGCTATACGAATTATCAGACAAATAGACTTTCAATCAAAACAAGTTACGGAGGACCTTCCCCTCTCTTCTTCATCACCTGTGAAGGTGGCAGCCATCTCCTCCTATACGGCATCATGTTTGCCCTCAAACCTCTAGTCAAGTCCAAGATCACTAAAAAGAGGACCGGCACCAGGTAGACCAATAAGTCAAAACTAACCATAACCGGTGGAAACCACACACTGACAATGGGGTGCACAGAAGATTCAAGGGCCACGTCTTGAGGCCCAACTTTGGTAATAGAAGCAACAAGAAAACAAAGTACATGCTGCCCAATGGCTTCCAGAAGTTCCTAGTTCACAAGCTCAAGGAGCTTGAGGTGCTGCTGATGTGCAACAAATCTTACTGTGCAGAGATTGCTCTCAATGTCTCCTCCAAGAACTAAAAAGCCAAAAGAGCAGCCCAGCTGGCCAGCAGAGTCACCAATCCCAATGCCAGCTTGCGCAGCAAAGAAAATGAATAAACAGACAGCTTATGTGCATGTAGTATTTGGTTAACAAAATCATAAACTATGGAAAAAGTTATGAGACAAAGAAGGACATTGTATATTAATATAAGGTTCAGTACAGCAAGGAGATATAATTCTAGACATTTACACACCTACTGACAGAACATCAAAATATAAGAAGATAAAACTGAAAAAAATTAAAGGAAAAATTAGTTCCATAATAATAGTTGCAGAGGCTTCAATACCCCACTCAAAACAATGGAGAAAACAACTAGACAGAAGAAAACAGATGACTTAAACACCACAATAACCCAATTAGACCCAACATACATACATAGAACATTCTACCAAACAATGGAATACACATTCTTCTCAAATATACATGGGACATTTTCCAGGCTGACCACATGTAGACCAAAAAATTACATCTCAATAGATTTTATTTTTTAATTTTTTTAAATGTTCATTTTCGAGAGAGAGAAGGACAGAGCACAGGCAGGGGCAGAGAGAGAGGGAGACACAGAATCCAAAGCAGGCTCCAGGCTCTGAGCTGTCAGCACAGACTCAAGGCTCGAACCCACAAACCATGAGATCATAACCTGAGCCAAAGTCGGATGCCTAACCAACTGAGTCACCCAGGCACCCCAACATCTCAGATTTTAAAGGATAGATATCATACAACATATCTTCTCTGACCACAGTGGAATGAAGTTGGAAATAAACAACACAAGTAAAACTGGAAAATTCACAAAATTGTGGAAATTAAATATACTTTTTTAAAAAGTTCCAGTATAATTAACATACACTGTTATGTTAGTTTCAGGTGTACCATATAGTGATTCAACAATTCTATTCACTATTCAGTGCTCATCACAGTAAGTGTACTCTTAATCCTCTTCACCTATTTCACCCATTCCCCCCCACCCCACACCTTCTCTCTGGTAACCATTAGTCTGTTCTCTGTATTTAAGAGTCTGTTTTTTGGTTTGTCTCTTTTTTCCTTGTTCATTTGTTTTGTTTCTTAAATTCCACATGAGTGAAATCATATGGTATCTGTCTTTCTGACTGACTTATTTCACTCAGCATTATACCCTCCAGATCCATCCATGTTGTTGCGAATGACAAGACTTCAGTATTCTTTTTAAAGATTTTTTTAAATTTTTTTTTGAGAGAGTGCATGGGGGAGAAGCAGAGACAGAGAGAAGAAGAGAAAGAATCCCGAGATCATGACTTGAGCCAAAACCAAGAGTTGGACGCTTAACCAACTGAGCTGCCCCAGGTACCCTGATTTCATTCATTTCTAAGACTGGGTATATTCGACTGTGTGTGTGTGCCACTTTTTAAAATTTATTTTTGAGGGAATGAGAGAGACAGAGCGTGAGTAGGGGAGGGGCAAAGAGAGAAGGAGACACAGAATCTGAAGCAGGCCCCAGGCTCTGAGCTGTCAGCAACCCCACCCGATGTGGGGCTCAAACTTCCGAACTGTGAGATCATGACCTGAGCCGAAGTTGGACACTTAACAACTGAGCCACTCAGGCACCCCTCTACCACTTCTTTATCCATTCATCTCTCAATGGACACTTGGGTTGCTTCCATATCTTAGCTATTACAAATAATGCTGCAAAAAACATATGGAACGTATATCTTTCCGAATTAGTGTTTTTGTTTTCTTTGGGTAAATACCCAGTAGTGGGATTGTTGGATCGTAGGATAGTTCTATTTTTATCTTTTTGAAGAACCTCCACACTGTTTACCACAGTGGCTGCGCCAGTCTGCATCCCCACCAACAGTGCACCGGGTTTCCTTTCTCTCATCCACACCAACACTTGTTGCTTCTTGTGTTGTTGATTTTAGCCATTCTGACAGGTATGAGGTAATCACTCATTGTGGCTTTAATTTGCATTTCCCTGATGGTGAGTAATGTTGAGCATCCTTTTATGTGTCTGTTGGCCATCTGTCTGTCTTTGGAGAAAGGTCTGTTCATGTCTTCTCTCCATTTTCAATTGGATGATTTTAAACAATATACTTTTAAACAACCAGTGTTTCAAGAAGAAATCACAAGATAAATTAGAAAATACTGACAAATGAAAGGGTAAACACAACATGCCAAAACTTGTGGGATATAGTGGAAGCAGTGCTAAGGGGGAAATTTATAGCTATAAACACTTACATTAAAAAACAAAGACTATTCCAAATCAACAAGGTAACTTAACAACAAAAGAAACTAGAAAAAAAACAAAGGAAATCCAAATCTGGAAGGAAAAAAGGTAATAATAAAAGAGCAGAGATAAACAAAGTAAGAATTTTAAAAAGCAGGGAAAATAAATGAAACCAAAAGTTGGTCCTTCGAAAGTATCAACAAAATTGACAAACCTTTGGCTAAATGGACTAAGAAAAAAGGAAAAAGACTCACATTATTAAAATCAGAATTAAAAGTGGGTACGTTATTACTAGTACTACAGAACGAAAAAAAGATGTTAAAAGAGTGCTATGAACTGTGTGCCAAAAAAATTCTGAATAAACCTAAATGAAATGAATAAATTCTTAGAAACAAAACCTACCAAGGCTAAATCACAAGGAAATAGAA
Organism: Crocuta crocuta; assembly: GCF_008692635.1. Taxonomy (NCBI): domain Eukaryota; kingdom Metazoa; phylum Chordata; class Mammalia; order Carnivora; family Hyaenidae; genus Crocuta; species Crocuta crocuta. The sequence continues at coordinate 5,996,007 of NW_027551561.1, read as the reverse complement.
AATCTGAATAGACCTACAACCAGTAAGAAGATTGAATCAGTAATCAAAATTCTCTCAACAAAAATCTGGACCTGATCATTTCATTAGTAAATTCTACCAAATACTTAATGAGGAACTAATACTAATCCTTCTTAAACTTTTCCAAAGGGAAGAGAATACTTCCTAACTTACTCTAGAAGACCAGCATAACCCTAACGCCAAAGACACAAGAACATTACAGACTGATTTCCTTTGTAAATATTGATGCAAAAATCCTCAACAAGTATTAAAATTATACACCAAGACTAAATGGGATTTATTCTTCAAACGCGAGAATGGTTCAACACATAAAAGTCAATGTAATATGCTACATCAACAAAATGAAGGAAAAAGACCACATGTTCGTCTCAACTAATGCAGAAAAAGCATGTGATAAAATTCAACACCCTCTCATGATTAAGAAACACTCAACAAAGAAAGGAATAGAAGGAAACTACCTCAGCATAATAAAATCCATATAAGAAAAACTCCGTAAACATCATACTCAATGGGACCTGAAAGCTTTATTTTCCTAAAAACAGGAAAAGGCAGGATGCCCATTCTCACCACTTGTACTCAACTTAGTACTGAAGTTCTAGCCAGAGCAATGAGGCAAGAAAAAGAACTAAAAGGCATTCAAACTTAAAAGTAAAATGGTCTGTTCTCACATGACATGATCGTATACGTAAAAACCTCTAAAGATTCCACCACAAAATTCTATGAGAACTGATAAAGGAATTCAACAAAATAGCAGGATAAAAAGTCAACATACAAAAGTCAGTTGCATTTTAGACATTAGCAGTGAACAATCTAAAAAGGAAAGCAGGAAACAATTCCATTTATGACAGCATCAGAAAGAATAAAACACTTAGGGATTAATTTAACTAAGGCAGTGAAACTTATATGCTGAAAACTACAAAACACTGATGAAAGAAATTAAAGATTATATAAATAAATGGAAATACATCCTACGTTCATGGAATAGGACACTTAATATTCTTAAAATGTCAATACTAACCCAAAGTGATCTACAGATTCAATGTGGTCCCTATCAAAATCCCAATCCCATATTTGGAGGAATAAAAGAACCCATCCTAAAATTCATATGGAATCTCAAAGGACTATGAATAGCTGAAACAGTCTTGAAAAAGATGAAGAGGAGCGCCTGGGTGGCTCGGTCAGTTGGGCGTCCAACTTAGGCTCAGGTCATGATCTCATAGCTTGTGAGTTCAAGACACGTGTCGGGCTCTGCGCTGACAGCTCAAAGCCTGGAGCCTGCTTCAGATTCTGGGCCTCCCTCTTTCTCTGTCCCTCCCTTGCTCACGATCTTTCTCCTTCAAAAATAAACAAACATTGGGGCGCCTGGGTGGCTTAGTCGGTTAAGTGTCCGACTTTCGCTTAGGTCATGATCTTGCGGTTTGTGGGTTTGAGCCCCGCGTCGGGCTCTGTGCTGACTGCCAGCTCAGAGCCTGGAGCCTGTTTCAGTCTGTGACTCCCCCTCTCTCTGACCCTCCCCTGCTCACGCTGTCTCTCCCTCTCCTAGAAATAAATAAAAATAAAAATAAAAGTAAAAATAAATAAACATTTAAAATTTAAAAAAAGATGAACAAAGTTAGAAGACTCACACTTCATGATTTCAAAACTTCCTAGAAAGTTATAGTAAGTAATCAAAACAGCCTGGTATTGGCATTCAGACAGCCATACAGTCAGGGGCACATGGGTGACTCAGTCAGTTAAGTATGTGACTCTTGACTTCTCCTCAAGTCATGAGCTCACTGTTGGTGAGTTCGAGCCTCGCCTAGATTAACAGTGTGAAGCCTGCTTCTCTCTCTTTCTCTTTCTGCCCCTCCCTCGTCCACTTGTGCTCGCTCTCTCTCAACAAATAAATAAACTTACAAAAAAAAAAAGACAGACATAGCAATTAATTGGTCTATTCAATTCCATTGGTCTATATGTCTATCTTAATGCCCTCACATACATGGTCGAATAATTTTTGGCAAGGGTGCCAAGACTATTATGTAGAAAGGACAGTCTCTTCAACAAATGGCACTGAGAAAATTGGGTGTCCACATGCAATGGAATGAAATTGGACCCCTACCTACCACTAAAAACTAACTCAAGGGGTACCTGTATGGGTGGCTCAGTCAGTCGACCATCTATTCTGGATTTCAGCTCAGGCATGGTTCTAGGGCTTGGGAGCTCACTTGGGATTCTCTCTCTCTCCCTCTGCCTTTCCCTAGCTCGCATACTCACTCTCTCTCTCTCTCAAATATAAAAATTAAAAAGAGAAAAAAGACATCCACAGAGTAAAAAGACAAGCCACAAAATGGGAGAAAATAATTTGCAAATCATGTATCTGATGAGATTAATATCCAGAATATAGAGAGAATTCCTAAAACTAAACAACACTAACAACAACAAAAATTTTAAAACAGGCACAGGACTTGAATAGACATTTTCCCAAAGATATATTAATGCCCAATAAGCACATGAAAAGATGTTCAACATCACTCAACACTAGGGAAATGCAAATGGAAACTATAATAAGATACCAACTCACATCCATTTGGATGGCTATTACCAAAAAAACAGAAAACCAAGAAGCGTTAGTGAGCATGTGGAGAAATGGAACCCTTGTGCACTGTTGGTAAGCATATAAAATGAGGCAGCCAATGCTATGGAAGTACCCTTAAAACGTTTAAAATGTAATTACAACATGATCCAGCAATTCCACTTCTGGGCAAATATCCAAAAAACCTGAGAGCAGGGTTCAAAGAGATATTTGTACACCCATGTTCAGAGCAGCATTATTCATAATAACTAAAACACAGAAGCAACCCAAGTGTCCGCTGATGGATAGATGGATAAGAAGATTGGTATATACATACAACAGAACATTATTCAGCCTTTTAAAAAAAGGGAGAGGGCATTCTGCAATATGCCACAACATGGATACACCTTGAGGACATTATGCTACGTTAAACAAGCCAATCACAAAAAGACAAAATACTGTATGATGCCACTTATATGCATTACTTAGTGTGCTCAGAAGCAAAAGAAAGCACAATGGTGAGTGCCAGAAGATGGAGAAAGGGGAGAATTCTTTAATAGGAATAGAGTTTCATTGTACAAGATGAAAAGAGTTATGGGGATGGATGGAGTAACGGTCGTGCAGCAATGTGAATGTCTTTAATCCCACTGACCTGTACACTTAAAAATAGTGAAGATGGCGAATTTTATGTGTATTTTACCACAATAAAAAAACTCAGACTGCACTCTGGAAAGGGTGAATGTTACCGTATGTAAATCACACATTAATTTCTTAAAATCTGAGATCAAAGAAGTCTAACAAAATACTTATTGCACATTTACTAGTGCCAGGTAGCAATGTAGTGCTGTGAACACCAAGATGAATAAATGTATCTTTCAGGTACCAATAATTCTGAAAATCTCCTCTAATCTCTCTTCTCCTCCCTCCAAACAAAGTTAGCTGTCCTTGAGCGATTTCTACACTGTCTCGCTGATGACTAGTGGTGACTGCTAGTGACTACAACAGCCCCAGGCTGCACACACCCTGTGTAACCTTCTCCCTTGACAGAGAGAAGGACTTTCAAATACAGTGTGATACCCCTTACATGACTACTGCACTTTGTGGCAAAGGGACTCTGCAGATGCAGTTAGGACCCCTCATCAGTTGACTCTGAGGTAATCAAAAGGTAAGTTATCGTGGATGAGCCTGTCCTAACTGGATGAGCCATGAAAGAGATCTGAAGCAGTAAAAATGCTTTTTGCTGTCCTTGAAAAAGCAAACTTCCAAGCTGTAGGGAACGGTCACCTACAAGGAATAGCAAGCGGCCTCTAGGGGCTGAGAGCCTCCATCCTACAACTGTCAGAACCTAAATTCTACCAACAACCAGCCAGCCTGGAAGCGGACCCCAAGCCTCAGATGAGATTGCAGCCCTAACAGACACCTTGAATTCAGCTTGGTGAGAACCTGAGCAGGGACCTCAGTTAACCAATGCCCAGGTCCCTGGCCCACAGAAACCGTGAGATAATAATTCTGTGTTGCGTTAAGCCACTATGCTTGTAATAGTCTGTTACAGAAAATAGAAAATTAATACCAACTCTGCATCTTCGGATGTGTTATCCAAATGCCTGTTGGGTAACTCCACACGGGCATCTTGTAGGCACTTCAAACCCAGTATTTCTAAAATTTAATTTATAATCTTCTTATCATGTTTCCTATCTTAGAAATAGCACCACAATACCGCCAGTTTCTCCTATCTGAGATCTGACATTCATCTTTGACACTTCCTTTATTCTCTTCCTTTCATCCCCCCTTTAGTCAGATTGATAAAAATGAAAATAAGTAGATATGCACAACTCAGCTCCACCCTTCTGTAAGAATTTTCTTCTATGTCAGTCAACCTGCCAAGAGTTGATCAGGAACCTAGCCCTGGGGGTGGGGGTGGGGGATGACCAATCCCACCTTGGACTGAGTAAGTCTGCCTAATTCTGAGACTTGGTTGTGGGGCCCATTTAGGTCTCCAACTTCACATACATATACATGTATATGTATGTATGTATATGCATCTATATATACACACATACATGTACACAGACACACAAATATATAAATGCATATGTATTTTTTAAATGTTTTATTTATTTCTGAGGGGGGGGGAGAGAGAGAGAGAGACAGAGAGAGAGAGAGAGACACCGTGAGCAGGGGAGGGTCAGAGAGAGGGAGATACAGAATGTGAAACAGGCTCCAGGCTCTGAGCTAGCTGTCAGCACAAAGCCCGACACGGGGCTCGAACACACGAATTGTGAGAACCTGAGCTGAAGTCAGACGCTTAACCGACTGAGCCACCCAGGCGCCCTTAAATGCATATGTATTTTATGTTTGTGTATTCTTGCAATCAGTATAAATATATACTTGTAGATTATAAATTTATTTTTAGTATTTATATATTTCACATATATTTTGGCCTCCATCTTTACTCTTTTATTTCTCAACTTGTTCAGAAGCAAGGCAGAGAGCTAAAAAGTATATCCAGGCCCCCAAGCTCCCCAAAACCGCACGAAAATCTGTGTAGAGGACAAAGTCAGATCAGGGGGGAGTAAGGGACCAGGATTTTAGCAGATAGAGTGGTCAAGGAAAGCCCTCCGGAGATGTGACGTCCGAGCAGAGATGAAGTGAGAATGTGAAGACCCAGCAAAGATCTGAAGAAGAACGCGGAGAGAAGCAGTGGCAGGTAAAACAGATTTGATGGTGGAATAAGCATGATGCATTCAAAGCCTAGCAAAGAGTCTGTGGTGGCTAAGCCCAAGGGAATAAAACATGAAAATGTAGGGGATGAGGTCAGAGAGAGAAGCAGGGGTGATTCGGATGATGAAAAGCCTGATGGGCCATTTTAAGAGCTTAGACTTTGAGTTTGATAATGTGGCATATTATGTTTTCCAAATATGGTCACGGTATCGCTCATCCCACATGCAGTAAGACCTTGCTCAGTCCACATCAAGAAGTGGAGGCTATTTTTCCATTTCCCTGCCCTCAGGCAGGTCTCATAACTGTTCTGACCAATGAAATATGGCAAAAAGGACACCATGCCCGGTCCAGGCACAGTCTTTAATTGGTCTGACAGTTTTCCTTTCCCTCCTCCTAGAAGGCAGCCGCCATGTAAAAAGGACTTCCTCTGAGACCGCGATGCTGCGAGACGCCCGGGCCACATGAAGAAATTCTGAAGAATGAGATGCCATGTGGAGAGAGAAGCCAAGTACCGAGGTGCCAGACACGTGACTGACGAGGTCATACTGGAAGGGGTGCCCCAGCACCAGCCACCCAGACAGCACCATGTGGAAGAGCTGAACCAGTCAGGAATTCCTGACTCGCAAAATCGTGAGCAAAATAACCAGGCCGTTTTAAGCTGCAAAGCTCTGGAGTAGCTTGTTACGCAGCAACAGATAACAGAGAGAGAGAGGGAAGAAGATGCAGAAGGCTTGTAAACAAGGGAGTAACATGACCTGATTTATGGTTTTTGAAGAGTGAGAAGATGATATAGTCGATTTGGAAGATGGGGGGGAGGGGGGTGCTTATTTAAAATGGTAGGCCTGTTCTGAAGTTTATTTGAAGTAATAAATTTGTGAGAATACCACAGAAATTTTTGAAAAAGAAGACCAGTATTGCTAGGTCACTTAAACATTCTATTAGGCTTGGGGCACTTGGGTGGCTCAGTCAGTACGCATTTTGACATCAGCTCAGCTCATGATCTCACGGACGTGAAATCAAGCCCCAGGTTGGGCTCTATGCTGTGCATGGAGCCTGCTTAGGATTCTCTCAGGGCACCTGGGTGGCTCAGTTGGTGAAGCGTCTGACTTCGGATCAGGTCATGATCTCGCAGTTCATGAGTTCAAGCCTCACATCGGACTCCGTGCTGACAGCTCAGAGCCTGGAGCCTGCTTCGGATTCTGTGCCTCCCTCTCTCCCTGCCCCTCCCCTGTTTGCACTCTGTCTCTCTCTCCCTCAAAATAAATAAACATTAAAAAAAAAAAAAAAAGATTCTCTCTCAGCCCCTCCCATGCTCAAATGTACTCTCTGAGGAGGCGGAGGGGTGTGGGAGGGGGGAGGAGCAGTAATAATAAAACCAGCATATTATAAGAATAAAGTCACTAGAGGTACCTGGGTGGCTCAGTCAGTTAAGCATCTGACTTCAGCTCAGATCATGATCAGGTCATGATTCACAGTTTGTGAGTTCGAGCCCCGAGATCATGATCAGGTCATGATTCAGTTTGTGAGTTCGAGCCCCGAATCCGGCTCTCTGCTGTCAATGAAAAGCCTGCTTCAGATTCTCTGTCTCCTCTCTCTGCCCCTCCTTTGCTTGCATGTGAACATGCATGCACATGCTCTCTCACTCTCAAAAAAAAAAAAAAAAAAATAAAAAAGAGAAAACTTACTATACTGAAAAAAAGGCAAAAAAAAAAAAAAGCATAAGGTGATTACAGTCACAGAGCAGACACTAGTATGTACATAGAAATTTAACTTCATAAAGGTAATATTTCAAATCAGTGGTAAGAGAATGGATTCATCAATAAACCATTACCAGATCAAGGAGCTATCTGTCTGAAAAATAACTTTTACCAAATTTAGAAGTGTGTGTGCATGTGTTTGTGTGTAAACGTATGATGAAGACTCTATAGTAAAGAAAACAAAATCATAAAACATAAAACTGTTAGGGAAAATACTGAAGAATAATTGCATAATACTGGTGTACAGCAGACTTTTTTAAACCAGACAAAACCCAGAAGCTGTAAAAATGCTGATATAGTTGCCTACAGAAAAATGTTCACATTCTGCATTTAAAAAAAGACACTAATGACAAAGAAAAACACAAGCAACCAACAAGAAGTAAAAGAATGTATAAAACTAGGGGCCAAAAGGTTTACATAACTAATATAGGGTTATATTCTATACAGTAAGACTATTCAATGGAGAAACTGTTGAAGAAATATGAAGTCATTTACAGAAGATGAGTAGTCAATATAAATATAAATACATTCATTTCACTAATAATTTTAAAAGTGTAAAATAGAATTAGACCATTTGGGGTGGGGGGGCTCTCCACGTTTTTCCAAAATAAAGCTAAGTACTATTAGGACACATATGAAGAAAATGACTTATTCCTGGGGTAGGTATTTAAACAAAAACAAACAAAAATGTGAACACCATAATTAAAAAAAGATAAGGTAATTATATTTGAGAGGTAAAAATGAGTTGATTTTTCTTTCACTTTTATTAGTTTCTTGTATTTTCCATTGGCATGTATTACTTTCCCAACTGGGAAAAAGGGAAGTTAAATTATTTTTTAAACGTTTAAACGTTTCATGCTACCTTAAATAATCTTTGGATATTATGGCAGAAATGGAAAGGGTCTAAACTACATGAAGAAAAATAATGATCTTTTAATAATGATCTGTATTAACAAACTGTAAGCAACTTAAGATACAAGGTTTCAACAAATAAGAGGATTTAGAAAGAGAAGGCAAAACATGAAGCGAAGCACTGTGAACAATGGATAATTTGTTTCTAGCTGCACTCAGAAAATTCTTCAAAAGGTCACAGGCTAAAATTTTTTGCCTCTGTGTACATTTAAACCAGTTTCTGAAAGGCCCCTCAAACCATGATGGAATTGGGGTGATGTTAAACTCACTCAATGTAAGTTTTCATCCATTAAAAGAGAGAAAACTCAAAGAAAAATACATCACACTGGGCAAAGAAGCAACTAGAAAAAATTATATTAGTAAAAAAAAGACCCATAAGCTCTGGATACCAAGTAACAAACATAAATCAAAAAAATGTATAAATATTTATACCGGTTATACTGACATATTTCCCAAAGTAGACGCCACCCACATGGTATGTAATCAGAGTTTATATGGCACCTAATTAACTTTAAAAATGTTAAGTTTCACATTCATCTTAACATGCGATTTAAAAACCTAATGATCATATCAAACCCAGGATTACGAAGACATTATACCTTTGACAAGGCTAAGTGAAAAAGGGAAGCCAACTTAAAGTCATGAAGCAAGGTAAATGACATAGTATATGGCTACAATGACAGTACGTGAAGGACGAAAGTTAGAGAAACATTGTGGTGACATTTTGAAATGAAAAACCAAGCTCATAAAACAGATGACTAAATAACCAACTATTGTTATTGTTCTTTTTAATTTTATTGAACATTTTATTTTTTTAATTTTTTTTCTATTGTTATTGTTTTTAATACGGATGTGATAAAGACATCTGGGGGCAAGGAGATTAGCATGGAGCCAAACCAGTTTTCCCAAAAAGCAAATTCCAACCTCATCCTCCCCTAAGCCCTTCTTGCTTCTAGTTTCTTTCCTTCCTACTCTTCTGAACTTACAGATTACCCAAGTTTTTCCATACACGGAAGTCCCTGATTCACAAATAAAGAACCTATTTATACCAGTAGCTCCAACTGCTAATGAAGCTCCAGAAGCAGATTCCTAAAGGCCCTTTCCAGATTCTCCAGATATCTACTACCACGGCAGGGCAAGATTTATTTCTGCCAAACATAAACTCGGATCACATTGTTCCTATAAAAACTGCCAGCTCTTTTTTCCCCTCCTCTCTCTTCCCTTCAGTATCCTGGTTCAATGCAAAAGCCATGAGGAGGCACAGAGCAAGGTAAGCGTCTGTGCGGGGGGGAGGGGACGCAGGAATCAGAGCAGGAGTGAGGCACCGTGTGGAGGAAATGGGCATGAGTGGGGTGAAGAGGCTGTGCCAATGCGGAAGGCAGCCCAGCAAAGGGTGCCGGGGCACGCATCCGGTAAAGAAAGCCTCCCGCAGACAGGGTAGCCAGGCACAGATGTTAGAATATAGGCAGGGTGAGAGGGGTATGTATAGAGGAGAGCAGACTAGCCAGGGTGTCAGAGTCAAAATGGGGAAAGAAGGCTGTCCATGATGAGGCTAGCCCCGAACTGGGCGTCGAAGCCGGAGTGAGACAGAGAGACAAGAGAGTGGGGTCCAGCAAGGGGCGCTGTTCTGGGCTGCTTCATGATGGGAAGGGGTGGGTGTTCTATTGCAGAGTCTGGGCACAGTGAGGAGGATGTCTACACTGGGAAGCGGCACAGGGTAGGAAATACGAGCCCGTGCAAGGTCGGAAGGGCGCCCACACAGGCTGGGGGTGGTATTTCAGGGATAACAAGGAGGGCTGCAGCTCACGCAGACTGAGGAGGGCGTCTACTGGGCTTGAGAGCAAGCGGCAGTGGCGAGTGACAGTGATGGGAGATCAGTTACACAAAAGGGAGTGATCAAATAAATAAATGTATTAAGAATAACGAGCACTGGGTTTCTTGCTGTCAAAAAGTTTACAAATTAAAAAAAGAAGAAAAGTTTAAAGAACCCTCTGGGGTTAAACTAACATTAGTGGTGTGTGAACACAGTTTTCAATATAGAGAGATACAGAAATAAACACTGATAGAAATATGCACACATACAGAGAGATGGAGAGGAACATATTTATTCCCTTTCCCAGTTAACTCCAATGAGAAAACTTAGAAACAATGACAACTCAATAATAATGTGTCCACCCAGCCCTCAGATCTTGGTTTCTAAACACCATCTCCTTTAGAAAGAACCACGGCTCCTCAGAGAAATGGCTGATTCCACCCCTGAAACACAAGGAAGGTTCTAAGAAGCCTGGAACATTCTGTTATGCCAGAAAGAAAGGAAATGCTTAAAGAATGATGAAGATATGTCAAAAGGACATGGAGGCCTGATGGAAGGAGTTCTCACGGGCCAAATATGGAACAATTTGAGGATGAAAACAAATAATGATAAAGCAGATGTTCGACCACTGAATAAGAGAAACAGTTACTCTGTACCCACTGGATATTTGAATAAACCGAAAGCTTGATGCAGAATTGGATACTTACATAGTCTCTAAGCACCCCCTCTAAGCACTACATTGAACAATGTAGATGTTCAAAAGGGAAAAAGCGTAACCTAACAATGGAGAAGCTTGGCTCATCATCTTAATCAAGTGATCAAAATTAGCATCATGGGTAATGAAACAATCTAAATTGTGCCACCTGACAGGCTAAGGACACAGCACTGCAGCTGAGATATTCCCATCAAATATACAGAACATGAACCTACTCAGGAGGAAATGTTAAGCAAACCCAAAGTGAGGAATAATCTACAGAAAAAGTTAATCCACAGAACAGTCTTCAAAAGTGTCAGGGTTATTGGGGCACCTGGCTGGCTCAGTCAGTAGAGCATATGACTCCTGATCTTAGGATCATGAGCTCAAGCTCCACATTGGGCATAGAGATTACTTTAAAGAAAAAAAAATTTTTTTTAAGTGTCAGGGTTATTAAGGTTGAAGAAATACATACTGTTCCAGAATGAAAGAGACAAGCGACATGATAAACATAATGTGATTCTGGACTGGACCCTTCTGATATAAAGGTCATTCTTGGGACAATTGGTAAAACTTGAATGGAGCCTGAAAATGAGATGGTAGTAGTAATCTATCAATGTTTATTTCCTGACTTTGATAGGTGTGTTGTGGGTAATGTAAAACCCATTTATTTTAAAGCCCACGGAGTATTCAGGAATGACAAGGCATCATATCAGCAACTTACACTCAAATGGTTCAGAGCAAAAATTCTTTGTGCTTTACTGAAGTTTTCTCAGTTTTCTAAGTTTATGATTGCTTCAAGATTTAAAAAAAAAAAAAAAGATCTAAAATTTCTGGTTGAGGGGCACTTGGGTGGCTCAGTTGGTTAAGCATCCGTCTTTGGCTCAGGTCATGATCTCATGGTTCGTGGGTTCAAGCCCCACTTCGGGCTCTGTGCTGACAGCTCAGATTCTGTGTCTCCCTCTCTCTCTCTGACCCTCTCCTGCTCATGCTGTCTCTCTCTCTCAGAAATAAAACATTAAAAAATGTTTTTAATAATAAAATAAAATTTCTGGTTGAGTTCTAATTCAATCAATGTTGGTTAAACAGGTTTTGTATAGGTATGAGTTTAGAAGGTGGAAGGAAAGGGGCGCCTGGGTGGCTCAGTCAGTTAGGTGTTCAATTTGGGCTCAGGTCATGATTTTGCAGTTCATGAATTTGAGCCCCACATCAGGCTCTGTGCTGAGAGTCTGGAGCCACTTAGAGTTCTATGTTTCCCTCTCTTTCTGCCCCTCCTGTGTTCTCTCTCTCTCTCAAAAATAAGCAAACATTAAAAAAAAAAAAGGTGGAAGGAAAACCTAATACTATTTACAACAGCATTTCTATAAGGAAAAATTGTCCAAGTTCTACACAAACATACTAAGTGAAGTGTCAGCATATAACCCATCCAGAGGTATGGGGCTGTACTGCCCTCAGTGATAATTCAGCTTTCCAAAATATGATGCTCAAATTCAGGACTTAGGAAAGAAAAGTATCTCCAAAAACTGCAAAATAATTTTGTTCCTAAATTCAAAGAAAATTCTCCTCATTTTTAGTTTATGAAGGACTTTGTTCTATATCCTTAAGTGCTAAAAACCAGCAATCACTTACTTTTTTAATTAAATATTTATTTATTTTTGAGAGAGACAGAGCGTGAGCAGGGGACGGGCAGAGAGAGAGAGGAAAACACAAATCCAGAACAGGCTCCAGGCTCTGAGCTGTCAGCAGAGCCTGGCACAGGGCTCAAACTCACAAACTGTGAGATCATGACCTGAGCCAAAGTTAGATGCTTAACCAACTGAGCCACCCAGGGGCCCCAGCAATCATTTACTTTTTAATTCAACACATACCACATACAAATAAAATCAAATATGCCTACAAACAACACTTTTATTTATTTTATTCACTTTTCCTTAAAGCATTAAAATCACTGGTGATATCACAATAAGTATAGCAATATGATCATACATATTTTTATAAAAGACTGAGATTTATAATCTAACAGGATCTACAATATATAAGTATCTAACCCAGTTTTCTGTTAGGTTGCAAGTATGATCTCGTGAAAACGCCGAGCTATAATTTTCTGAATAAATCTGGGAAATATAAAAAGGACAAGGAACAGAGAGTGGACAAGGCAATGAGAAGAGAGTGGCAAAAATGCCAAACTACGAAGCTCAGAAATACCCATCCCCATTTACAACAGAAACGACACACAAATACTGATCAAGTACTAGTTTACACTGGAGCAGGGGATACCACTGTTGGAGGACGGGGCAGCCGGTGTCCTGGGTGCCTCCCATTGAGCCACCGCTCCTGCCGGTCACAGCTCCCCACACTGCACCAGCCATGGTCACTCTACTAGAAAGTGGCAGAAATGAGAACGTGTCTCTTCCAAGATTAGGTTATTAGAGACAGAGGATTTCACCTTGGACTGGCTTGTGTTCTCATGAGATCAGTGTCTGTCTGTCTGTCTGTCTGTCTCTCTCTCTCTCTCTCTCTCTCTCACACACACACACACACACACACACACACCACTTGCTCTACAGGAAGCCAAGAAAAATGTCATGAGGACACTCAGACGGCCTATGGAGAGGGCCTCACGGCAAGGAATTAAGTCCTCTAGCCAACAGTCAGGCAGCGAACTTCTTTTAATGTCTCTCCTCCCCCAGTCAAGCTTTTGGATGCTTGCAACCTCAGGCAACAGCTTGACCATAACCTCAAGAGAGACCGCGAGCCGGAAGCATGCAGCTAAGCCCCTTTCCCAGTCCCGACCCACAGAACTGTGGGATCATTAACATCTATAGTTTTAAGCTGCTAAGTTTTGAGCTAAACTGTTTCACAGCAATAGATAAGTAATGCTCTGTGGGTCTAAGTGCTTGGAGGGCTAGAGCACCAACCACAGACCCCCAAGAGAATGAAAAATAAGACTTTATCCTAACAGATCCTTGCTGGCCACAGAACAGGTGTGTGACAAGGATGATACATGCATTCGGATCAAAAGGCCATTTATAATTCCACTGAAGAAATACCACCAAACAAATGCTTTAGAAAAAGGAAACAGTTAGTTCTGGGTTACCCTCTAGGTTACCCAGAATTTCTAGTACCCACTTCAGATATTTTTTTTTAAAGAGATGGAGTACTTTCTATGTATCAGGCACTATATGGTGTGCTCGACATATAAATGAAGAAATTAAGCATGATCTCTGCCCCAGCAAGGCTTTTCAAACATGAAAATTTCTATATTATGAAAATTTTCTTCAGTGATAAATGAATTCTATGGATATGCTGTTTTACTGTACTGTTGATATAAAACTTGTATCTTTATGAATTAAATGCTAGAGGGCTTCTATTTGATCATCCAATAATATTCCTATAAAAAACATAATTACTAGTTAACACATATCGAGCACAAATACCAGGCACTAAACACATTCTATACACCTCATTTAACCTCACAGTTATTGGTGTCCCGATTCATCTCAGTCTCATTTTCTGCCACCTGCCTTTCATTATCCCACCCCTTTCCTTACTTATGCTTTCAAAGATGCCAGCCCTGAACTCCAGAGCAAGTCTCTCATCCATGTTCTGTGAACCTCCTTGACGTCTTCTAGATGGTTCTTAAGACAACTGTAATTAAGTAACCAGATGACCTTAATATCCATCCTCATGCAAGAAGGCAAGTTCCATGGGAGGAGTGAAGGAACCTTTTTTAGAATCTGTTTTATCCCTCAGAATTAGGAGTTTTAGAAGGTAATGAATAAATGCTTGCTAAATAAAAGAATGAACTAGTGTGTTAAACTGACTCTCCCCGCCTCCTTTAATAACCACCTCATTATTATTGAATGCAGTGTGCCTCAAACCACGGCCCAAGAACAACAGGTGGTCCTTCCTAGAGTTCAGTGATTTCAGAGGAAAAACACAACCCACCATTTCCTTCATCTATATTTTGTAAACTTGAACCATAAAATAATATTTCTGGGGCACCTGCGTGGCTCAGTGGGTTAAGCGTCCAACTTCAGCTCAGGTCATGATCTCGCAGCTCGTGAGTTCGAGCCCTGCATCGGGCTCTGTGCTGACAGCTCAGAGCCTGGAGCCTGCTTTGGATTCTGTGCTTCCCTCCCTCTCTGCCCCTCCCCTGCTCACTCACACTCACTTGCTCTCGCTCTCTCTCTGTCTCAAAAATAAATAAATGTTTTTAAAAAGTTAAAAAAATAGTATTTCCATATTAATCCTATTCCCTCCTAATTGAGTGAAAATCCCCACACCATAAACCACCAATCTCTTCCCTCCCTCTAGCTCTCAGAAACCTGGAACCAGACATACATCTTCCCAGGTAAGCAACTAGGCAGTATTTTCCTGAAGAAACTGAACTGTGTTTGGAAAGCTTCCACCTATAAAGCCACCACCAGCAGCTCAACCTACAGTAAAGCCCATGCTTATAGGAGTTTCCAATTCTCTCACATTTAAGTGTAAATATTTAAAGTGAGAACAGACAGCCTAGGTTTACCACATCAGGAAGGCCTGTTAACATAAAAGAGAGCCAAGTAAACAGACACAAATTAATTTTGAGAAAAAAGACAATGCAAGAATAAGAAACTTCCCCCACACAAAGGAAGTTGTGTAAAAGACAGTAGGAAAGATTTTAAAGGATGCTATTTTAGAAAGGAAGAGAAAGCAAGTGAGAATAAAGAACGTTTAGAAAGTCAGATATGACTGTATCACAAGTCCCCACTACCACCCCCAGGTTCAGTGGTTTGCTAGAAAGACTCATGGACTCAACATATTCACAGCTATGATTTATTAGAGCAAAAGGATGACAAGCAAAATCAGTGAAAGAAAAAGGTGCGAGGTCAGAGGAAACTATACACAAGCTTCTAAGAGGCTTCTTCCAGTGGAGTCAGATAGGACATACCAAATTCCTCCAGCAATAAGCTGTGACAGCACGTGTGAAATATTGTCTACCACGTAATTCATTAGAAACACAGTGATCAGGGTTTATACTGGGGGCACCCTCTGCCTAAAACATACCTTCGTTCCAGACACCCAGATGGAAAGTAAGTATTCACCATAAATCATGTTTGCACAGTTTAGGTGCACAGAATGGCATAAGGAAACATTCTAATGGAGGCATGGTAGAAACCATTCCAAACTCCAAGTTCCTAGACACCAGACAAAGGTCATCCTTGCAAACAGAGCTTTTTAAGGATAACATTCTCAGGCCTGCTACATTAACCCCGCACAGACAGATGAAATAAAACATTTTAAAGAGTTGGAAGATTAAGCTCAGACCCTCTCCAGGAAAAAGAACAAAAGAAAACATGATGATAGGAAAAAGACTTTAAAAATTACATCATCAATCAATTCCAACCTGTGGGTGGGAAAAAAAAAAGAGTTAAGAAATAAAGAAGTGAACATGGCAGGAAGAACCTACCAAAGAAATATACGAAATCTCACCTTTAAGGCGATGACAGTTGCTAACGTATTGAAAGGAAAACAATGCCCAGAATTCTGTAGATCCAGCAAAACTGCCATTCAAGAATAAAGGGGGAAATAAATACATTTTCAAAGAAAGGAAAATAAGAGCAACCATCACAATAGACTTCCTCAAAGGAAATTCTAAAAAATGTGCTGCAAGCCAGGAGAAAAATGAACCCAGAAAATGTGAAATTCAAGGGAAAAAAATGAAAAAAGTTGGACAAATAAAAGGCACATTAAAAATGGCAGAAATGAATCCAAATATACAAGCAATCACAGTGAATATAAATGGGCTAAACTCTTTGCTTAGGAGGAAAGAAACTTTGGTTACATATTTGCTGTCTATAACAGACTAACATAAGAGCACAGAAAGACTAATGATCAAAGAAAAGAAAAATGCACTACCAAGCAAATATAAAAAAGAAAATTAAGCAAACCTAGGAAAAAACACCAGAAATAAGTCATTACATAAGGACATAAAATTCAAATCACCTGGAAGGTATCATTTTAAACCTCTATGCACCTAGTAACACACACACCCCAAAACTGACACATCTACAAGAAAAAGCAACAAATCTACCAATATAGTGAAGGATTTTTTTAATATAGATCTCTCAGTAATATGTTCTAGCAGTCGAAAGAAACATCAGTCAGAATTCAAAAGAGTTCAACTGCTTAATTAATACACTTGATCAAATGACATGGTAAAAATCATACCCAAGAACTAGTGACTATACACTGTTTTCAAAAACCCATGGAATCTTAATAAAAAGGGCTGTATATTTGAGTAGTCAGACCCCAAACTGGTCCCTAATAATCCCTGAATTCTGCTGTCCATGCCCTGTGTAATCCTCTCCCACCCTGTGGATCAGGGTGATTCTGCATGACGAATATAATATGGCAAGAATGAAAGTATGTCACCTCCAAGGGTCAAAAAAGACTGTGGCTTCTGCTCTCCTCAGATCACTAACTCTGAGGGATGCCAAGTGCTATGTCACAAGCAGCCCTGTGGAGAGGCCCATGTAGAAAGGAACTGAGACCTTTTGTAAACAGCTAGCAAAGAACTGAGGCCTCCTGCCAATAGCCATGTAAATGATTAGCTTGGAAGCAAATCTTCCACCCTCAGTCAAGCTTTCAGATTACTACACAGCCCCAGTCAAGAGTCTGCCTGGGACCTCAGTAAAGGCTCTGAGACAGAAACCCCTACCAAGGCTGCTACTGGATTTCTGACCCTCAGAAATTTTATGAGATAATGTTTGTTGTCCCAAAGTGCTACATTTGGGGGAATCTGCTACAAAGCAATAAGTACAATAGCAGTAACACAATGCTCAAGCACATAAAGCTAACTTTAAATTTGAAAGGACTAGTATCATAAAATCCACACACTGGTCTCAATACAATTACAACAGAAATTAATAACCAAGAGAAAAATAGTAAAGCTTCTGAAAATCAAGAAACTCTGCCGAAAGGAGAAATCATAATGGAAAACAGAGAATACCTACAACTGAAAAGCTAATTATGAAAACTTGTGAGCTACAACTAAAGCAGCATTTAATAAATTTATAGTTTTGTAAACTTGCACTCATAAAGAAATATTCAAAATTAATGAGCTCATATCCAACTTAGAAAGTCAGAAAACAGGGGCACCTGGGTGACTAAGTCAGCTAAGCATCTGACTCTTGATTTCGGCTGAGGTTACGATCTCACAGTTCTTGAGATCCAGCACAGAACCTGCATAGGATTCTCTATCCCTCTCTCTATGACCTTCCCCCACTCACACACATGCATTCCCCTTTTTAAAAAGTCAGAAAACCACCTTACAACCAGTAGGATAGCAACTATCAAAGGAAATAATAATTACAGAAGAACAGCATGTTGGTGTGGACATGGAGAAATTGAAACTCTTAACCACTACTCACAGGAATGTAAAATGGTGCAATTGCCATGGAAAACAGTATGGTGTTTTCTCAAAAAATTAAAAATAGAATTACCATGAACAGAGGGCAATGGAGTGTTATTTTCTTTAAAATCTCACCTTAAAAAAACTCACAAAGGTGATCAACAACAAAATAGAATTACCGTAAGATCCAGCAATTCCACCTGCAGATATATACCCAAAAGAACTGAAAGCAGGATCTCAAAAAGATAACTGCACACCCACATTCATAGTAGCATTCTTCACAACAGCCAAAAGGTGAAAGCAACCCATGTGTCCAGCAACAGATGGATATGCAAAATGTGGGCTACACATACAATGGAATACTATTCAGTCTTCAAAAGGAAGGAAAATTTCACACATGTTATAACATGGATGAATCTTGAAGACATTATGTTAGTGAAATAAGAAGTCATAAAAAGACAAATACTGGGGGCACCTGGGTGGCTGAGGCGGTTAAGTGTCTGACTCTTGGTTTCAGGTCAGGTCCTCATCTCATAGTTCATGAGTTCAAGCCCCACATCAGGCTCCATGCTGACAGTGCAGAGCCTCCTCAGGATTCTCTCTCTCTCTCTCTCTCTCTCTCTCTCTGCCCCTCTCCTGCTCATTCCTGTTCTCTCTCTCTCAAAATAAACTTAAAAAAAAAAGACAAATACCTTATGATTCCACTTATATGAGGTATCTAGAGAATCAAATTCAGAGACACAGAAAGTAAAATGTTGGCTGACAAGGACTTTGGGAGAAAGAAATAAGGAAAATACAATTAATGGGTGTAGAGTTTCAGTTATGCAAGATGAAAGTGCTATGGAGACTGGATGCACAGTGTGAATGTACTTAACACAATTGAACTATACACTTAAAAATGGTTGAGATGGATGGGATGCCTGGATGGCTCAGTCGGTTGAGTGTCCAACTCTTGATCTCAGCTCATGTCACGATCTTATGGTTGGTTCATCAGTTCAAGCCTCACATCAGGCTCTGCACTGATAGCATTGGGCTTGCTTGGAATTCTCTCTCCCCCCCGCTCCCCTTCTCTCTCTCTCCCTCTCTCCCTCAAAATAAACAAACTTTAAAAAGTCAGGGAAAAAGTACAGCATAACAAACCCAAGGAAGAAAAATGATAAGAGCAAAATTAACAAAACAGAAAACAGGTAAGAAAATTAATAAAGCTAAGAACCATGTCTTTGAAATACACAAACAAAAAATTAGAAAAAGTAAAGGAACAAATAAACATTAAGAGGAAAAAAATAGAATATAATTTCAGTGCCTGCAGATTAAACAGATCCTAAGGAGGTATCACAAACAACTTTTGAATTGAAATGCACATTCTTAGAAAAATAATTTATCAAAACTCATGTAACAGAAAAGAATCAGAATAGTCTGACAACAACTCAAGAACTGAAATCAGTGGCTTAAAATTTTCCCTCAAAGAAAGTACTAAGTCCAGATGCTTTTATTGGGGGATTCTGCCAAATTGTGAATGAACACAGAATTCCAATACTATATAAACATACAAAGAACACCAAAAGGTAAGTTCCCCAATTAATTTTATACAGCTAACCCTAACCCTCGATATGGAAACCAGACAGGGATTACATAAAATGGAAAATTACAAATCTTATTCATAAACATAGATGCAAACATCCTAAACAAAATATAAGCAAATGAATTCAGCAATTCTTTAAAAAAGTATATCTTTCAACCAAGAACTGCCCCAGGAACACAAGGTTAATGTGATTATTAGAAATCAGAAAATGAAAAAATAATGATAAAGAGTATAAACAGACTAAAGAAAGAAAAACTATACAATTACCTCAATGAAGACTAAATAAGCATTTGATAATACTCAATGTCCATCTAAGAATTTTTTTTAAGTTTATTTATTTTGAAAAAGAGAGAGCATGAGCAGGGGAGGGGCAGAGAGAGAAAGAGAGAGAATCTCAAGCAGGTTCCGCGCTATCAACATGGAGCCTGAAGTGGGGCTCAATTCCACAAACTGTGAGATCATGACCTGACTCAAAATCAAGAGTTGGATGCTCAAGAGACTGGGGCACCCAGGTGCTAGATTAACTTAGCAATCTAGAACTTCCTTAATTTAATAAGAACATTTATGTTTTTAACCCTACAAACATTATATTTAACAGTGAAATAATAAAAGTTTTCTTTTTAAGGTCAAAAATAAGACACAGATGCCCACTACCACCATTCCTATTCAACACTAAAAAACCTCAATGGGTTCACAGAAAAAATAAAAAAAGCTATAAAGACTGAAAATAAAGAAACAAAACTGCAACTATTTACAGATGTTTGACAATCTTACAGAAAATTTTTAAAAATCTAGACATAAATCAATAAAAGTGAAGAGTTACTGGAAATAAAAACAAAATACAAAAGTTAGTTATATTTCTATGCACAATCAGAAAATGCTATTTTTTAAAAATACTGTATACAAAGAGCATCAAAACAATTCTAGGAAAAAGCCTAACATTTGATGTACAAGTTCTTTATATAATGAGAAAATTATAAAACGTAATTGAAATGAATTTTTTAAAGATAAAATAGAAAGTTTTTTTTTATTAGGGAGAGGGAGAGAGAGAGAGAGAGAGANGCTCAATCTCACGACCCTGGGATTCTGACCCAAGCCGAAATCAAGAGTCAGATGTTCAAATGACTGAGCCATCCAGGTGCCCCCAAAGATACAGTCTTTAAAAGGAATCCTCAATATCATGCCGGTCAATCCTCCCCAACTTGATTGAAACACTCAACTCAATATTCAAAACCCCATCACCATTTTTCATGAATATCAATAAGCTGATCCTAAAACCAATATGGAAAAGCACCGCTGTGACTTTCCTTAAGGAAAAAATTGGGGGGATTTGCCATCCTAATATTTAAAGACTTGCTGAAAGCTATCGTAATTGGGAGAAATAATCATGTGGGTTACTGGGACCAGGACAGACAGCAGAATAGAGAAACTAAGCCCAGGCATTAAGGAAACTTTTTTCTTTTTTTTTTTTTTTAATGTTTTTGTTTATTTCTGAGAGAGAGAGAGAGAGACGGTGTGAGCAGGGGAGGGTCAGAGAGAGAGGGAGAAACAGAATCTGAAAGAGGCTCCAGGCTCTGAGCTAGCTGTCAGCACAGAGCCCGATGAGGGGCTCGAACCCACGAACTGTGAGATCATGACCTGAGCAGAAGTCAGACGCTCAACTGACTGAGCCACCCAAGCACCCCAAGGAAACTTATTTTTCAACTGTGCAAGCACTGCAGGTCACAGAGGAAATAATGAACTATTCGATAAATAAGCTGGAACAATCAGTTATTTGTTATCACGTGGGGAAAAAATTAACATAGATTCTTACACAAAAATAAATCCATGTGGATTAGAGACACTTCAGTGTGAAAGTGAAAACTAAAAAAAAAATCATACACATGAAAAACAACATTTAAAAAATAATTTAGGAGAACTTTTTTTTTTATCTTATTTATTTTGAGAGAGAGCGCACAGGCAATGAGGGAAAAGAGAGAGAGGGAGAAAGAGACTCCCATGCAGACTCCACACTGTCAGCACAGAGCCTGACACAGGGCTCGATCCCAAGAACTGTGAGATCATGACCTGAGCAAAAGTCAAGAGTCAGACATTTAACCGACTGAGCCACCCAGGCATCCCAATACAGGAGATTATCTTAATGACATCAGGAAAGGCAAGGAATGATACACGCCAAATATTTAAAAAAATGAAAACCACAAATCATAGAAGACTGATGAATTCAGCAATATTAAAACGAGAAACTTTAGTCATTAAAAGATACATGAAAATAAAAAAATCCAATCATAAATTGGAAAAGATATTTACAACATGTAAATATCAAGGATTATATATAAACCATATAAAAATTACTGCAAATCAATCAGGAAAGGCAACCCAAATAGAAAAAAAAAAAAGCAAAAATCTATAGAGATAGATATTTCACAGAAAAACAAACAATCCATGGACACATGGAAAGAAGGTGAGGAGCACCTGGGTGGCACAGCCGGTTGAGTGTCTGACTCTTGATTTCAGTTCAGGTCATGATCTCACGTTGACAGTGCAGAGCCTGCTTGGGATTCCCTCCCTCCCTCTCTCTCTCTCAAAATGAATAAACAAACATTTAAAAAAAAAAAAAAAAAGAGGAAGGAAGGAAGGGATGCCTGAGTGGCTAGTTCAGTTAAGTGTCCGACTTCAGCTCAGGTTATGATCTCATGATTCAGAAATTCGAGCCCTGTATGGAGCTCTCTGCTGTCAGCATGGAGCCTGCTTTGGATCCTCTGTCCTGCTCTCTCTGTCCCTCCCCCACTGGTGTCCTCTCCTCTCTCTCCGCTCTCAAAGTGGATAAATAAAGTTTAGAAAGACAGAAAGAGAGAGAGAGAGAGAAAGCTGAACCTCGCTAGTCGTCAAGGAAATACAGATTCAAATTACAATACTATATACCATTTCTTACCCACCAGATAGATGAAAATTAAAAGGCCAGACAATACCAAGCACTGGCAAGGATACAGAGCAACAGGAACACTTACACGGTGCTGGTGGGAGTGTCAACTGGTTGGGTCAATTTTTTTTTAATGTTTTTAATGTTTTATTTTTGAGAGAGACAGAGAAAGAGAAAAAGAAACAGAGCATGAGCAGGGGAGGGGCAGAGAGGGAGAAAGAGGGAGACACAAAATCCAAGCAGGCTGCAGGCTCCAAGAGTCAACAGAGAGCCCAATGCGGGACTCGGACCCACAAACTGGGAGATCATGACCTGAGGTGAAGTCAGAGGCTTAACCGACTAAGCCACCCAGGTGCCCCTGGATCACTTTAAAAAACAATTTGGCATTATCTAGTAAAACTAAAGAAGCCCATATCCTCATTCTTCTCCCGGATATATACTCTACTTCCCTGCATATGTATAAGAGGCACGTACGAGAGAGGACATAAGCAGCACTGTAATAGCAAAAAACACAGAAAGAGTGCAAATGTCGCCACTGACAACTAAACTGTGGTATACCGAAATAATAAAACACTGTATAGCAGTAAAACTGAATGAACTGTATATAATACCATGTATAACACTGGAAAAAAAAAAAAAAGCTTCCAAAAGAAATCAGAAAAATACTTATAGTATTATTCCACCATATAATAATAAAGATCAAAAACAGGCAAACAAAACGACACTGTAGGGAGACATACTATAAAGAAAAGCAAGGGGGAAATTTTAAGATAATTCAGGATAGTGGTAGAGGAGTGGTAAGAAAAATGTGATTGGGACCATTCAAGGGTTTCTGAGGAATTGGTAATATACTTCTTAATCTGAATTTAGATTGACAATTGGCCATAGTATTACTTTTTAAACTATAAACTATACAAACACGTTTCATACATTCTTATATATATGTTTCACAGTACATTTTAAGCAGAGATAAAAACAACTAGAGAATACATGCAAATTCCTGCTTCCTGAAGCACCGTAACAGTTAAAAAAAAAACAAAAAAAAAAACAAAAAAGCCTGGAAACAAACTAAGTGTTCTTCTGTAGCAGAAACAGATAAACTGATCTTCATACAATGAAATATTATAATAATATTATACATACAGTTACACTGAATCTGCTAAATGCACAAGCAAAAACCAGAACCAAATCTAAAAGTGTAGTTCTATTTCATTTTTTTAAAAAATTTATAATGTTCATTTATTTTAGAGACAGAGACAGAGGGGCAGAGAGAGAGAGGGAGACACAATCCGAAGCAGGCTCCAGGCTCTGAGCTGTCAGCACAGAGCCCGATGCGTGGGGCTCGAACCCTCGAACCATGAGGTCATGACCTGAGCTGACATCAGACACTTAACCAACTGAACGACCCAGGTGCCCCCCAAAAATGTAGTTTTAAACAGCAAGTGTAGTACAGTTACAGTATACTTTTTACGTAAAAATGTTAAACTGTAATTCATTTTGTAGGCACATGCATATATAAGAGAAAGAATACACATACATTACAGAAAGAGTGCAAATCGACTCCAGAACAGTAGGGAGAACTGGAGAGGGGAGAATTGGATCAGGAAGGAGTGCAAAGAGAGCTTCAACTGTATCTGTTATCTTTTGCAAATCAGAGAGATTTATAATTAAAAAAATATATATCCTCCCCAAAAGACAAATATAGAAACAGTACTCCTACTCTAACATGCACGCGCGCGCGCGCACACACACACACACACACACACACACGGGAAAAAAAAAAATACCACCTTTCTGGAACAAGCACAATCCAACAATAAAACAGGAAGCTACCTGTCCCTGCTTCCTAGGATGGTACATTCAATCTCCCAGCCCTTGCTTAATAATGGACATCAATTTAGCATCTGACAAAGCATTAAAAGCATCTGTTGGTGAAAAATCTCTTCATGATTTTTCCATTCACATTCAATACAAATATCTAAACTTATTAAACAGACTCAAACACTTGCTATATTTGACAACCAATAATCAGTTATAATTTTCCAATTTAATAGGGAAAAAAAAACTAGCTACAGTAGTTGATCTATGCTAAACTCAAGATATCCGTTACTGAGCTGGACAGAGATACTCTGATGAAATGCTATATATACACCATTCCTCTCACTAACATGAACATAATTACTGTTTTAATTCTACTTTAGAATTGTAATGACTTTCACTAAAACTACTGATCTAAGAACTTCACACATTAAATATTTTTTTAAAATAGCCAAAGGCCTAGGCGTCCTCAGCCTAATCTTTAAAGGGGGCTATTTCCCTTACCTTAAGCAAATTTGGCCTGATTCTGACCCTCAGTTATAGGAAGGTAAATGACTCCTTTGAAGTCTCATGCTCTATCTTAGAAAGAAATGCAAAATTTTGCATTTTATTACATAATATAGCCATGTGTGTTTTAAAATCCTTTTCCAAAAGCAATTTAAGTAAAATCATGTTTCCAAAAGACTGCCCAAAGTGTGCGTGAGTGCTGGAGCCTAGCCCACCAACTCACACTCAGGTTATCCATGCCTAAGCAGGGGAAACATGGCATGCAATTTCTGCAGAATTTACAGTACTGAATATAACTCCCACATCTGAAACCCAAAGGAGAAAGACGAAAAAGAGGAACCCCTTCAAAAATCACTATGAAAACAAAACACAGGGGAGCACCTGGGTGGCTCAGTGGGCTGAGCATCTGACTTCAGTACAGGTCATGATCTCATAGTTCCTGAGTTCAAGCCCCACATCCACACCGGGCTTGCTGCTGTCAGCTCTGAGCCCTTCAGATGCCCTCTCCACTCCCCCCTCCCCCGCCCACCCTCNTGCTCTCTCTCTCTGTAAAAAATAAACATTAAAAAACAATTTAAAAATAAAATAAAACACAGGAAATTGATAAAACAAAATAGAAAAATAGATTTTCCAAGTATGTAAATTATTTGGGAAACTGCTAGTGACAAACTTTGAATATGGACCACATACTAAAGAGAACAGTCTTGTTATTAATGTTAAATTTCCTGCCTTCTATAATTGTATTGTAGTTAAGAGAGGTCCTTCTTTAGTCTTGAGACACACTAAAGTATTCAAGAGTAAAGGACCATGATGCCTACAACTTATTGTCAAATGCCTCTTACACACAAGTGCGCACACAGACACAAAGAGAGAGAAAAGGAATAATAAAACATGTTTTGGGTTTTACCTACCAAAAGAGTCTGCCGCCAGGTCATCATTTTAGCTAATATTTAAGTAATATTCAATTATAAGAATTTTCTACAATTCTTTAAAAAGTCATCAGCCAACTTTCTGAATCATCCCTTTTTTTTTTAATTATGTGAAGAAACAATGCAGTTGATGTTAAAAATTAAAATGGACATCCAAATAGTACAACGTGAAGGGGCGCAGCCAAATGTTTCTAATGTTTACCTCTGGGATTCAACTTTTTAAAAACATATTAACAATCTAAATTGTAAGTTTTAATAAATTAAAATTTGCAGAAGAAAAGTCAGCAGTCAGTGAACATTCCAATCCAGGCTTCACCTCCTCCCTGAAGCTGTGAAAACAATTTCTGAATGGCAAAGATTCTACGCGCTAGTTGTAACATGACATTTAAAACAATCCTCAACTCATCCCAGGGAAGGAAGAGGCTTTTCAAATAACAGAGTTCAAGCACCTGCCACTGTACTTAGTTTCTAACTTAATTCAAGACAGAGGCCCAAGCTATTTAGTCATGTACCTACCAATGGCCATTTACTATCAGGCTGAATGAAAGAGAATTTCATTCATAAAAAAAGAAAGATACAGATCAAAATAAACTTGGAATCCTCACGAAGAGGAAAAAGCCAACAGAAAATCCGCTTCCAAGGCTTAGGTCCTATTGACTTCACCTGGCGATGACCCTCTGGTCTGCTTTTAACCATTTCCTTCCCTGCCAAAATGATTTTGTTATGGCCGGGGTGGGGGGGAATCCATGGATATTACGAAATATATACTTTACATAATACACTAATCTTCAATTTATCTGAAAACTAATATACAAACCAAAGTATAGAGGTAGAAATGCTCTTTTGGTCCATAAGCAGACAATTTAAGGAGTACAAGGCAATTGAAATTGGGTATTTTAGCCAATAGTTCCCCTTCAAGCAAAATAAAACAAGGAACTCATTTCACAGCAAAAACAGTACAGGAATGGCCTTGTGGACCCTGGAATTAATTCACTGGTCTTAACGCACGCCCTCCCACTTGGATGCAGGTGGTCTAACACACTAATAGAACTGCCCGGGGAAGACTCCGTTACAGTGCTGGTTTAAGACAAAATCCTCAAGGATGTGCTTTGAATCAAGAACTAATATATAATGCTGTTTTCCCATAGTCGCCATACATGCGCCCGATGGTCAAGAGGTAGAAGTAGAAGTGGTTTCTCTCACTATTTTCCCTAAAAACCCCATTAGCAGAATTCTTGCTTCCAGTGCCCCCAGCGTTGAGATCGGCTGGTTTCAAGGCCTGGGTTCCCAAGGAAGGACTGACGCCGCTAGATTCCAACTAAATTAGAACTTGAAACTGCTTCACGGTCACACAGGCTCCGTGCCATTAAATCCAGATCTCTCTATCTCAGCACTCCTGATGTTTCAGACTGCGTAATTCTTGGCTGCTGGCGCCTGCCCTGTGCATCACAGGAAGCTTAGCAGCACCCCGACCTCTACCCACTAGCTGCCAGTAGGATCACCCTCTGAAGTCATGTGAATTTAAAGTACCTCCAGACATTCCCCTATATTCCCTGGGAGGCAAAACTACCCTCAGTTAAGAACCACTGCATTAAGTCAACAGGCAAAGCAGTCACCCTGCTGGCCGGTGTGATTCACCTGGATTACTGAAGAGGTCCTGGGCGACTGCTACAGAAGGAGGACAGAGAGAGCTCTGGAACTCTGAGAAGTCTCTGAAAGATATCTTATACATGCATAATAGTAAAAGTTCACGGAAATACACACAAAGCAGGACCACTGAGGATTTATATTCTGCCCTAATGAAGGTCTGAGTTACCCCACCAGCTGAGGTCCTGAAAGAGGACAAAGGAAACATGGAACAGGCAGAGTAGAGGAAAGTAGTTATAAAAGTGAACTACAGTCTCTCAATTAGTTAACAAAAGCAAGGTCGACATCATTTGTACAGATGTCCTTCTTTGCTTACTATACAGGATTTTGCATGACAGTATGAATTTCTTCTCTCTTCTCAATGTCACACAAATTTTATTAGCAAAGGTTAACTTTACAATTTAGCCTTTACACAGCAGGATATTCAGACGGAACTATGAATTTGAGAAATAATTAAAAATAGCCTCAAAATGGATAGTTGAATGTCACCCAGAAATGGATACACTAAACATTGGGACTTTGTTCCTTATTTTGAGAAAAGGGTAAGGATGCGTTCATTTTTACAAAGAAGACTCTATCTTCTTCATCAAAAGCACGGGGCGTTTTCTGTACACAAGATCAAATATCTGATAAAGGCATGTATGGCTACTAAGTAGCCAAAGGGGTGGACTGTGCCCATGGCTAAGCTGCTATCTCTCATCTTCACATCGACCCTTCTGCACTTTGCCTTCTGATGGTGGGGTTACTACGCTAACTATATTTCTCCTTTGCCAGCTGGCTCCTTGTTAAGACTCTGCCAAGGGGACACTAAAGAGACAGTGTAAGACTGGAGGAGGGACAAGAGACTTTATTCTTCCTGTGTACTTCTTGTTCCCGTCAACACTGCCTTGCTACATTCTTCCTTTACAGTCTAACAGAAAGAACCCTTATATTTATTAGTTTCTACAGATCAAGCAGAGAACTAGACAATCAAGTATGTTGACTTTTGTGAGATACAATTAAAATTGTCCTTAAAAAACCAAAACACTAAACACTACGGTCTCACTAAAACCAAAGATCAACAAAAAATCAGTGTAGTTCTATATATTAGCAATAACCCGAAATTGAAACTAAAACTAATTAACTGTTAAAATGGCAATCCTCTCAAAACTGATACACAGATTCCCCACAATCCCTAACAAAATAGGCTTTTTTAAATAGAAATTGACAAACTAATCCTAAACTGTACATGGATATGCAGAGGATCTAGCTTAAACATTCCTGAGAAAGAAGAACAAAGTTGAAGGATTTACATACCTGATTTCAAATTTTACTACAAGAATTCATTAATCAACACTATGTGGATTGACAAAACAACAGGCATATAGGATCACACCAAGTACAAAAACTAACTAAAAATGAGTCATAGACTTAAGTGTAAAACCTAAAACAATAAAATTCTAGAAAGAAATATAGGAGAAAAATCTTTGAGACCTTGAGTTAGACAAAAATTTCAGAGATATACCATCAATCATCAATAACATGATCCTTTTTTTTTTCATGGAAAAAAACTGATAAATTGGACTTCAACAAAGAACATATGCTCTCAAAAGGCTTTAAGAAGAAAACAAAAACAAGCCAGAAGCGAGGAGAAAAGATTTGTAAATCACATACCTCATCAAGAACTTGTATTCAGCATATACTGCAAACTCTAAAAACCCAATAATAAAAAAACCAATTTTTAAAAAAAATCGGCAAGACTTATGTAGACTTCATCAAAGAAAATATTCAGATGGTAAACAAGCACATGAAAAGATGCTCAGTATCATCAGTCATTAGGGAAATGCAAATCAAAACCATGATATACCACTTCACACCTCCTAGGATGGCTGTAATTAAAAACTTTTTTAAGGAAAGTAAGTGTTGGCAAGGATATGGACAACTGGAACTCTCCTATAGTGCTGTAAAATGGTACAACCACTTTGGAAAACAAAGATCGGCAGCTTCTGAAAAAGTTAAACACCACCTACCATATGACCCGACCATTCTACTCCTTCACATTTACTCGAGAGAAATGAAAGTACTAGTATGTCCACACAGAGTTGCTTACATGAACCTTCAAGACAGCTTTATTTGTGACAGCTAGAAACTGGAACAACTCAAATATCTATCAACAGATGAATGAATAAACAATTTGCGATCTCTCCACTGGGCAAAACAACCAGTGGCTGCCTAGGAATGGGATGTAGGAATGGACTACGGGGGCTGGAAAAACTTTGTGGGTGATATAAATGCTCATTAACTGGACTGTAGTGATGCTATTACAAACTTACAAGTATGTCGATATTTCATCAAACTGTGCATTTTAAATACATGCAATTCATTTACTGTGTCGCAAACATACCTTAATAAAGCCATAGAAATTCTATTATTCTAGAATAATAAGAAATAAAATCCCCAAAAAGTTCCAATAAAGTTTCTAAGGGGGATGGGGGAAGCCAGTATGTTTGATATTTATTCATATTGGGCGTGCATATAACTCATATTAACACCCAACTAGGTACTCTTCATTATTTCCTAGTTTTACCCTTCCACTTGAGCCATTTCTCTTCTGCCTAAAGAACTCCCTTTAGTATTCTTACAGAGCAGGTTTGCTGGTGATTAATCCTCTCGGCGTCTGTTTGTCTTAAAACATCTTTACTTCACCTTCATTTCTGAAGGATATTTCTGCTAGGATAGAATTCTCATGAGACAGGTTTTTCTTTTGACACTACAAATGTCTTTTCATTATTTCTCAGTCATATTCAAAGTTAGCTATCAGTTACATTACTGTTCTTTTGAAAGCAGTGTGTCTTGGGGCGCCTGGGTGGCTCGGTCAGTTAAGCATCTGACTTCGGCTCAGGTCATGATCTCATGGTTCATGGGTTTGAGCCCCGCCTCGGGCTCTGTGCTGACAGCTCAGAGCCTGGAGCCTGCTTCGGACTCTGTGTCTCCCTCCCTCTCTGCCCCTCCCTCACTTATTCTCTCTCTCTCTCTCTCTCAAAAATAACTTTAAAAAAAAAAAAAGAAAGAAAGTACTGTGTCTTTTGGTCCTTTTTCCTTGATTTTAAGAATTTCTCTTTGGGGCGCCTGGGTGGCTCGGTCAGTTAAGCATCCGACTTCAGCTCAGGTCATGATCTCGTGTTCACAGGTTCAAGCCCCACGTCAGCTCAGAGCCTGGAGCCTGTCTCAGATTCTGTGTCTCTGTCTCTCTGCCCCTCCCCCACTATCTTCTGTCTCTCTCTGTCTCAAAAATAAACTATAAAAAAAATTTAAAAAAGAATTTCTCTTTTGTCTCTACTATTGTCTCTTAATAGTTCCATTAAGATATGCCTAAGGGTACTTTTTCTTTGTATTTATCCTGCTTGGGGTTTGTTAAACTACTTCAATCTCTGAGTTGATGTCTTTCATCAGTTTTGGAAAATGTCTTATCGTTATTTCTGCAAAGATCTGCTCCCACGTTAATTTCTCTTCTCTAGTCTAGGTCTCCAGTTATACGTTATTTAACTTCTACTACTGTTCCACAGATCTTAGGTTCTGTTCCACTTTTTCCAATTTTTTTCCCTTCCTAGGCTTTCAAACTGGATATTTTCTATTGACTTGTCTATAAGGTCTTTAATCTTGTCTTTCGTTATATACTGTCTATTAAATCCATCCAATGAATAACCAAGTTTAGATACCATAGGCTTTTTGTTTTTATGGAGTTTGTTTTGTTTTTAATGTGTCAGGCACCGTTCTAAGCCCTAGGAATACAGCAGTGAACAAGACAGACATAGTCTACTCATATACATAATTGTGTATATTCAAATGCCCTGTTTTCCCTTTTTTTTTTTTTTTTTTTTTTTTTAAGAAAAGTGAAGAGTCAGGCAAGGGGTAGGGCAAGGTCCTAGAGTCCCACACCAAGGTTTTCAAATAGGCATGTAAATGAAAGACCTTAAGCAACCAGTGTTGTTTTTGACTCCTAGAATATCCATTTAATTCCTTTCTATGGATTCCAGTTCTCTGTAGAAACTCTCCAACTTTTCATCCATTTGTCCATTTTTTTCCTTTTTGTTTTTTTAGCATATTACAGTTATGTCAAAGTCTCTGTCTGCTCATTTGAATTACCTGTGGACCTACAACTATAGTTTATTTTTCTTCTTGATTAGAAATCAGTTTTCCACCTTTTCAATTTTTTAGAAATTGTTCATTGTATGCTGGATATTATAAATGAAAGAACCTCAGAAAGTTCTAACATATCTTCCCAGAGATGGTTTGCCATTTACTCTACTAGACAAAAGGGATGAGAGAGGCTGATCAGTTTAATCTATTCAGCAATTGGACTGTCCGCGCTATGCTGGAGCTTTAGTAAGACTCAGTTCACCTCTGGTTCATCCTTCTCCAGTCTGTGTCCAGAATCAGCAAATGTCCCCGATCCTCTCCTCACCTACACAGGGCTCTTCCACTTATGGAATTTTAGTTCCCCTGCTTCATTATTTCTACACCCCTCCGATATTTTTTAGAATAGGATTCAAAGTTCATCGAGTGTTTTTGTACTTGCGGTGCTATCGAGGACTATGACGTGACCTGCTAAACACCTCCAGGAGCGGAAGTCTCCCCGCATATCGTACAGCAGGGATTCATAAACCCAGCTTTACACCAAAATGGAGATCTTTCTAACTGCAACCCATTGTCCATACCTCTAGAACTCAGGGGTTCAGGGGGGCCAGGAAATCAGTACTTTTAATATGAGTCTTAAGTGACCTGATACTGCTGGCATTTCCACATAAACGAATGTGTCTGTCTGTACCAGTTGTCTCTCCTCTCCCCTCTCCTAGAGTTCAGTATCAAGAAGGACATTTAAGAAAGAACATACACTACATCTGAGAGGCAAATTGAGAGAAGAGTACAAAAACAGAAATTCAGAGTCACTAAATATTTTAAAGAGAAAAATGTTAAAGCATTTAACTGCTTTTAAATATATATTAAGATGAGGAACCACGAGGTAGAGTATATAGTATAATACGAAAAAGAGAAAGAGCACAACTATTCAATTTTACGTCTAATTGTTCTACCAGAAAACAAAATGATTTGAAATGATTTTTACATTCAAAGAAGAACATTGTTGAGAACCATCAGAACTCTTAAAGCATAAAGACCCCACCCACCTGTTTTATCTGAATTCAAGTCTACATGAACTAATCCAAGAGTACACATGAAAATTCAGAAACACGGATAAGGAAACACGGTCAGTGAACTCTGAGAACTCAAGAAAAATAGAAAGGTGCCAGACTGGGAACGAGAAAATGTTGCCTCAACTGTCAAAACACAGGGGTGGGTAAAGGTGAAAATGTGATTTCAGGCCTATGGACTGAATTTAGTGTCAACCAGATAATTCTAAGACTGATTATTACGCAGATGACTTTTAAGCTCTTACAGAAGGAAGGACCATTTATAACAATAATGAAATTCTACTTGTATAAAGAGAGTTTACAAAGTACCCTGACATATGTTATCTCATGTTTTTGATTCACAGAGCCCTGTGGAACAGGGGAGGCACCCTTATCTCCCTTGCACAATCCATGCATCCTTCAAAATATTGGGAATTATGCCAATTAACATTCTTTAACAGGTTTACTACACTGGTAATCAGATGAATACCAGAAATATAGTGTACCTGATGCTCACCCTTTGTTAAGCCACTCACTTTTTTAAAAATCTCACAGAACTCTCTGAGAAAGGGATGAAAAATGGTATGTCTGAGTACTGACCACCACTGAACCACTTATGACAACATGGATGGGCCTAAGGGTATTATGCTAAGTAAAATAAGTCAGACTGAAAAAGACAAATACCAGATTATTTCACTTATATGTAGTATCTAAAAAGGAAAAAAAAAAAAGAAGAAGAAGAACAAACAGAACAAACTGGTAATTGCCAGAGAAGAGTGGGGTGGGGCGATGAGCAAAGTAGGTAAAGGGGATTGAGACGTACATACTTCCAGTTACAAAATAAATCAAGGGGCGCCTGGATGGCTCAGTTGGTTAAACATCTGACTTTGGCACAAGTCATGATCTCACGGTCTGAGTTCGAGCCCCACATCAAGGTCTGTGCTGACAGCTCAGAGCCTGGAGCCTGCTTTGGATTCTATCTCTCCCTCGCTCTCTGCCTCTCCCCCACTCAAATTCTGTCTCTCTCTCTGTCTCTCTCTCTCCCTCTCTCAAAAATAAATAAACATTAAAAATGTGAATTTCAAATAAACAATGGATAAACATTTAGTGTATTTCCCAAATGTTGATGGAATATACTTATACTAAAAAGAATTACTTGTGTTTATTTGAAATTCACATTTAATTGGCAGTCATATGTTCTAAAAAATATGTATTTGCTTTGTTATTGATTATAAACATGTTCACTGTAGAAAACTCAAATTTTTTGATATTAAGAAAAAATTAAATTACATATAATATCTTAATATTTTTTTGAGAGAGACGGACAGACAGAGTGTGAGCAGGGGAGGGGCAGAGAGAGAAGGAGACATGGAATCCAAAGCGGGCTCCAGGTTCTGAGCTGTCAGCAGAGCCCAATGCAGGGCTCAAACCCACGAACTTCGAGATCATGACCTGAGCAAAGTCACCCAGGCGCCCCCATAATACCTTAATTTTTATATAACATAAAAGAAAATGCAAACAAATGTCACATTATGTTGGTATGTTAAAAGACATTATAAAACAATGTATCTCATTCAATTCCAACAACCCAACAATAGTAACAGTAGCAAACATTTACGGAGTTCCTTCCAAGTACAAGAAACTGCCACATGCTTGACACATTATTTCCTAATTTAAATCTCAGCAACCACCTCTGTGAATTAGGTATTTTTATTGACTCTTTGTTACAAGTGAAGAAACTGAAGCTTGAAGAAGTAACTTGGCCAAGAGCTAGGAAGCAGTAGCAAAGCAGAGCCCAAGAATTCAAACGCAGGCATTCTGATTGCAGAACCGGCATACTCAATTATATACCAAAATTTTAACTGTGATTCTCTCTGAAGTGTGGCATTATAAATGACGTTTATTCATTTTTTTTGTGATTTGCTGCATTTCTACAATGAACACAAATTGCTACTGTATCTTTTTTAAAATAAATATCCAAATAGAGGTTGGGCAATCATCTGCCACAGCTATCGCAAAAGTAGATTTAAATAATCTCAGATTCCTTCTAACTAAGGACCTGTGACTAATCAATTAGTGACTGGAATTATTTTTTTCAGTCAGAGGACTGACTCTAAAACAAAAAATGATACAAAAATCAATCCATTTTAAGAATTATAAAAGTTTTAGCCTGTCAGACCCTATTTGTCCAGTTTTACAGATAATGAAATAACTCAGAACTTAAATTTACATATCACAGAGGCTGTTGAGGCGGCACAGAAACCAAAGCACAGGTCTTCAATGGTCTTTGCTGCCTACATTTGACCAAAACAAAACCGACTACCTCTTCCATTCTCCACTTGCAACTTCAGTTATCAGAGGCCAAAAACTGAAACATAACAGGAAATACAAATACCTCCCCCCACCCCC
>NW_027551561.1:5896647-5961105 GCF_008692635.1 Crocuta crocuta | reverse complement strand
GGTGAAGTAGATTCAACAAGTAAAAGAAGAAAAAAAAGAAAAAAAAGAAATAAGAAAAACAAAAATACCCAGGAATCCAATAGGATAAAGCAGTCAAATCCTACCAAAGTTTAAAGAGTTGCCTCACGTGTAATCAAATCCTAAATGTGATGTTCTTTGAGTATGAAAACCAACTTTACAAAACTGGACAAATGGCAAGATAAAAAAAAAATGAAGTAAATACATCATCTGTGCGTTCCTGTTGGGATTCTAACAAATTATATTCTCTCACCTTCAGAATTAAACTCTCCTCATCTAAAAATCTTCAGTGAGTATAATGTAATGTTAGAAAACTAAATAAAAGGGGAACAATGTTGCAACTTCTCCTAACAGCCAAAGAATTTCTGATAAGGTGAAAAGAAGAATGATAAATAACGAAATCAAGGATATAATGTTTAAAATGTATGGATACTTTTATGTATTTTTTTTATGTTTTTTTTTTTATTTATTTCTAGGAGAGAGCGAGAGAGACGGCATGAGCAGGGGAGGGTCAGCGAGAGGGGGAGTCACAGATTGGAACGGGCTCCAGGCTCTGAGCCGGCAGTCAGCACAGAGCCCGACGCGGGGCTCGAACCCACGAACCGCGAGATCGTGACCTAAGCGAAAGTCAGACGCTTAACCGACTAAGCCACCCAGGCGCCCCTACTTTTATGTATTTCTAACATGACCGGATGTATTAGAATATTTCCACATACTCTCATATGAACATAAAAGGTAAACTGTAACATCTCAACTTTGAAGAAGCAGTAACACATTCCTCATTTTACAGATTGTGCTATCTGTTCAAAAAACTTAGACCTTTTTTGTAAAGCTCTATTTATTGAAAAGTTACTGCTCTAAGGAGTAACACCCACACTCTAGTTTAAATGCAATTAATTACATGTCATATGATTGTGAACAACTGCTCTGCAGCTCTAGTTTTATTTTTCCACATGCAGGATAATAATAATATGAAACTATATAATAATAATAAAGTATAAAGAAAGGGTGGAAAAAATACTGCACAGGATGATAATCACAGTAACACATTTTTGTAACTGTTTACAGCTTCCTTTCATGTGAAAGATTCACATCTAGGACACTAAACAAGCCCATGATGTGAGCAGGGAAGGTATTATCCCCATTTTACAGATCAAAATATAGAAAACTGAAGTTCAGAGATGTTAACTGGCTTGTCCAAGGTTATCCTGAACACTGTACAGTCAAAAGCTCTTCTACTTACTACACAGGACAGTGCCATCACAAATTTGAGATGGTACATTGCTGTCTCATGCCCAAATTACCATGGAAACTACCCAAGGAAAGCTGTCAACAATTAAACTGAAAAGAAAGGGTCACTTGAGATTGCTATGAGCAGTAATTACCCACAAGGTCACTATCTGGGTGTAAACCTGTGATTAAAATAAGTTAGGTAAGGGGCGCCTGGGTGGCTCAGTCCATTAAGCATCTTGATTTTGGCTCAGGTCATGATCTCAGAGTCGTGAAATCAAGCCTGGCATAGAATTCCACGCAGGGCATAGAGCCTGCTTAAGATTCTCTCTCACCCTCTTCCTCTGCCCCTCCCCCCCAACACACATACACACACTCTCACACTCTCTTAGAAAAATAAGTTAGGGGATGCCTGGGTGGCCCAGTCGGTTAAGTGTCTGACTCTTGATCTTTGTTCAGGTCAGGTCATGATCTCAAGGTTTGTTAGAGCCCCACGTCAGGCTCTGCACTGATGGTGTGGAGCCTGCTTGGGATTCTGTCTCTCCTCTCCACCCCTGCCCCTCCCCATGTGCATGTGCTTGCACTCTCCCTCTCTCTCAAAATAAATAAATAAACTTAAAAAAATAAGTTAGGTAAAAAAAACCTTTTAAAGTAAACTTCTAGGGGCACCTGGGTGGCTCAGTCGGTTAAGCGTCTGACTTCGGCTCAAGCCATGATCATGGGTTCGAGCCCCATGTTGGGCTCTGTGCTGACAGCTAGCTCAGGGCCTGGAGCCTGCTTCAGATTCTGTATCTCGCTCTCTCTCTGACCCTAACCTGCCCACGCTGTCTCTCTCTCTCCCTCTCTCTCAGAAATAAATAAAACATTTTAAAAAAGTAAACTTCTAAACTCTTGCTATTTACTCAATTAACTTCATGCCTCTTGCACTACATACACCACCCTGCTTGGGGGATGTGAAATGAAGGGGGAAAGGATTTCACCAGGGGAAGTTAAGTTCTCTGAAACCCAATAGGATAAGACACTCAAAGCTATAAAATATGAAGAGGAACAGGCAACAGCTTGTAGACTGTAGTGGCAACCTTAAGCCAAACCAAAAGAGGGCCAATCTGTGGTTTAAAGAAAATATGCAGTCTGGAACTTTGCACTTCAAGTTATTACTACTTCAAAGTAGTTAGTGCCATTTACAGTAAAAAGTATACAAAGGTTTAGAGGATAATTTCAATTCTTCATTATAATAGGATGGGATTCCATATTCGCTTGGGGCTTTATCTCAACAGAAGCTCTTTTGCTGATAAAGCCACTCGTTCAAAAGCCACTCCCAGAGAAGTGAAGTCTGTAACTAGGTGATCACTGGCATAAGTATTTGAGGTGGTAAGATAGGTGGTCTACTGCAGGCGCCTGAAGAGACTTCAGTAAGGGTAATACCAGGGTACCTGGGTGGCTCAGTAGGTTAAGTGTCCGATTCTTTTTCGGCTTAAGTCATGATCTCACGGTCCAGGAGACTGAGCCCCAAGTCAGGCTCTGCACTGACAGTGTGGAGGCTGCTCGGGATTCCCTCTCTCCTCTCTGCCCCTCCCTGTTCATGCTCTCTCTCTCAAATAAACATTCTTTTTCAAATGAGGGCACTACCAATTCCACCTATTCATATCTACAATGTTAAAGTTTTCTTCAGTATAACCTCTCGGAGTCCTCTGTTTACTGAAGGCCCTGGCACACAGTATGATATAGAATTACAGATTGCTGAAATCTTAAAGTCACAGTCACTGCAAAGCAAAACACCTTAACTTTTCTCTTCTTCAAGGTCAAAACAAACTTTGTCTCATCTTTCCCTCTCCACCCGCAAGAAAATGGGGTATTCTAAAAGATGTCAGATAAATAAGCCAATGCTTTTATAAATATGAGTCAATCCTCTGCAAAGAAAGCGCTTAAGATGCCCATATTCTACTTCAGTATTGATTCTAAGCCTTTTAACAGTTTAAGCTAACCACAAGCCTCCCCTTCTACTTCTTCTATGGAATATTCTCCTCCTTAAACTTCCTTTTTTAAAAAACGAGCCTTCTTATACGTCCTGTCCCTAGTCTTATACACACACGTAACTCCCAACCAAGAACAGACTGAGGCTGAAGGAACACATCTGCAAAAGACATGTTCTTAATTAGAGCATTTTGTTAAAATGCAACAATAAAGAGTCTATATAGAACCCCAAAGCACCAAACTTGAAGACAAAAACTAAAATGCCCCACGGCAGCCTGAGTAATCCAAAGTAAAAAGATTTAAAAATAAGATACTCCTGGGGTGCCTGGGTGGCTCAGTCGGTAAGCGTCCAACTTCGACTCAGGTCATGATCTCACGGTTCGTGGGTTCAAGCCCCGCGTCAGGTTCTGTGCTGACAGCTAGCTCAGAGCCTGGAGCCTGTTTCAGATTCTAGGTCTCCCTCTCTCTCTGACCCTCCCCCGCTCATGCTATCTGTCTGTCTGTCTCTCTCTCTCTCGGAAATAAAACATTAAAACGAGTTTTTTGGGTTTTTTTTTTTAAATAAGATACTACACTGCTGTACTATATCACTAACCTTTCCTTCAAGGACAAAATGCTCCATGCTAAACACATCAAAAAATAATAATAATAAAAGAAAAGAAGAGGAAGCAGATTTAGGAACCTCATTTCCTACTGTTCAAACTGTCAAATAAAATAAAGTGTAGGAATATTTTAAGATCAAATGAAACAATTCACAAGACACCTTGTAACACTTTTATATTAAACATCCTAAACTTGAGGAGCCATTTAATACATGTGCTATAAATTAGATGATAAAGCAAGAACACAGATCAATTACAGACCTCCATGATATATTATACAAAGATGCTCTCAGTACTGTAAGTATTTGTTAATGAACACTAAAGTAAGGTGTATGTATCAGCCAAGGTACATTTCAGGGGAATATCTTGAGACCAATCAATCTCCCTTATGTAGTGAAAACATAATAGTCAATAAGCTGTAAAGAACATATGTAGGGGTGCCTGGGTGGCTCAGTCGGTTAAGCGTCCAACTTCAGCTCAGGTCATGATCTTGGGGTTCGTGGGTTCGAGCCCTGCGTCGGGCTCTGTGCTGACAGCTAGCTCAGAGCCTGGAGCCTGTTTCAGATTCTGTGTCGCTCTCTCTGACCCTCCCCTTCTCATGTTGTCTGTCTGTCTGTCTCTCTCTCTCTCTCAGAAATAAATAAAACATTTTAAAAAAGAACATGTGTAAATCCTACACTGAAATACTTTGATTTTTCAAAGTGCTTTGCATTCATTATCCTATCAGACTATTGCAAAAAAAAATCTCCTTGAGACTTACCACTAAAAGTGACAAACCCAAGATCACAAAGGTAGTTAATCAGATCTAAAACTTGATTCAAAAAACATGCTAGCTCTATGGGAGAAAATATAAATATGTGCAAGCTCCTCCTTAGAGCTCTCTTTTAAAAAAAAAAAAAAAACCCTGTTCAGAGGTAAAATATCATTTAATTTATAAGACCTAGGCGATTTATAAATGTGGTGATTTAGGGGCGCCTGGGTGGCTCAGTCAGTTAAGCGTCCAACTTAGGCTTACGTCATGATCTCACAGTTCGTGGGTTCGAGCCCCACATCAGGCTCTGTGCTGATAGCTCAGAGCCCGGAGCCTGTTTTGAATTCTGTGTCTCCCTGTCTCTGACCCTCCCCTGCTCACACTGTCTCTCTCTCTCTCAGAAATAAATAAAACATTTTTAAAAAATAAATGTGGTGATTTACATTTAAAACAAAGCCAAAGTCATCACTCCTTTTTAACCAGTCTACCTTTCAACCAGGAATCATATAAAAAACACTCCATCAATGATGTACTCTCTTCTCCTAACCATGCTGGAAACTGGGGTGACTATATAAGAATTCTCACTGAGGCATCTTGCTTTTTAGAAAGTTTACACTCTATCTGACAAAAAGAGAAGAGCAAATACTAAGCTGTATTCAACCAACCCTCCTGAGGGGAGAAACCCCAGGTGACAAGTACATCCAGAAGTGAGACTGCCATGAGTTTCATCCCAAAACACTGCATGGGACAAATGAAGCCTGAGCTCCACAGTGAGGGCCAGACAGGAATCTGAAAAGCACAAAGGGGGATCGAAAGCATGGAGGCAGGGGCTGGCATCCACGAAGGCTGAGAGGCAGAAATAAGCATGATATCTACAGAAGAGTCTGAGCCGACCTGTCCAGGACATAGGTGCGTGCTAAGGCATCATGAGAAGCAGTTTGGTAAATCAGGTGCGGTCAGCTCCAAATGGACTGTTATGATACAGAGACATGCTGTTCAAATATTGAAATCATCGAATATTTAAACTAGATAGAGAACCTTGGGGATGCTCTAGTTGATTCTTTTCGGACAGATGAGGAAAATCTAGGATCCGCAGAGATCTATCTAATGGCTAGCATAAGGACAGAGAAGGTCAAGAGCAGGACAAAACTCAGAGCCCACTTAGGAACCCCAGTTCAGTGACAGGCAGCATGGCATAGACAGGGAAAGGAAATTTGTTCGAGGGTCAATGAGCACATCAACATATGAGGATCTGCGAACATACATACAAGACAGAACTGTGTCTTAGGAATTCCAGGAGACTGGTTTCCAGGGGGAAGAGAACACAGCAGCACTACCATTGAGCAAAACCCACTATGTTTTGCCAGAAGGAATCATTTTCAAGAAAGCAGCAATCCAGAAGGAAAGCAGAGGCAGAAGCTAGTTTTCAGCTATAAAGGAAATGGGTGGATAAACAGTAGAGGCAGCAGGTATCTGGCAACAAAAAGAAGAAAAAATTGATCCACTGAAAGAAAGCTACAGGGCCAAGCAAACGCTTGAGAAAAGAAATCTTAGTAAGTTTGCAGGTGAAAAGGAAGGCATTCACACGAAAATAAAATTAGATGGAGGCGCCTGGGTGGCTCAGTCGGTTAAGCGTCGGACTTCTGCTCAGGTCATGATCTCGCAGTTCGTGGGTTTGAGCCCCGCATCGGGATCTGTGCTGACAGCTAGCTCAGAGCCTGGAGCCTCTTTCAGATTCTGTGTCTCCCTCTCTCTCTGACCCTCCCCTGCCCACACTGTCTCTCTCCCTCTCTCTCAGAAATAAATAAAACATTAAAAAAACTTTTTTTTTAAGAAAATAATTTAGATGCTAAATAAGGGGAGGGTAGTGACGGAGCGTAGAGAACTAATTAAGGATCGGTTGGAAGAAACTTTTTTAAAATAGGAGTTCCAAAATAAAGAATAAGCATTTTTTCCTCACCACAAAATACTCCTCAACCAAGAGTATTCATTTTCAACTTACTTTTAAGACCTTATAAAAATGGCAGGGGCGTCTGGGTGGCTCAGTCGATTAAGTGTCCAACTTCGGCTCAGGTCATGATCTCACGGTTCGTGGGTTCAAGCCCCGCGTCAGGCTCTGTGCTGACAGCTAGAGCCTGGAACCTGCTTTGGATTCTGTCTCCCTCTCTCTCTCTGCCCCTCCCCCACTCACGCTCGGTCTCCCACTCTCTCAAACAATAAACAAACATTAAAAAAAAATTTTTTTTTAAACTCAGCAGTCTTTATAAAAATAAATAACTGATATGTTCACTCCACTTTCTGGCTGTCCACCTTTGCAACTGCCATTTCCCTAAGGAAATCAAGGACATAATTACTTTCAAAATTGATAAGAATCATTCAACTTAGGCCATAAATACTAGGTTTAGGTGCAAGACTAGCAGGTTACAGCAATTTCATTTTACCCCCCTGGAAACAAGGGCCTAAGCTCAAAATGTCAAGATGGACACTGCCACTTCTCTTAACCGGGTCTACGGCATCCAGTTGCCAAGCAATAGCCATCAGACTACAAAACAATATCAGCAGTCGCCAGTGATGCATTTCTGCTTCAACCACCACAAATATCAGAAGTCCAACCAAAACACCAATTCAATCATAAACAGAGTTGCTACCCGTAGACTTGCGTATGCTCTCTGGCTCAACACGCGCATGTCTTAGCTGTAATGCAAAGCGGCCTGAATCCCTCTGGATCCAGTGAAACAAAAAAGTACAGGCAATATATCCAAAATTTAAAACTTTTAGAAATAGCGGAAACAAATTATACAGACAC
Organism: Crocuta crocuta; assembly: GCF_008692635.1. Taxonomy (NCBI): domain Eukaryota; kingdom Metazoa; phylum Chordata; class Mammalia; order Carnivora; family Hyaenidae; genus Crocuta; species Crocuta crocuta. The sequence continues at coordinate 5,953,724 of NW_027551561.1, read as the reverse complement.
CTCTCAGTATACGTGGGGCTTTTTGTCCCCTCAGTAAAAAGGTGAACTCTTCTCTCTTAACTATACTAAATGGGTTATCAAAACAAAGCCTATAAGATACTTTTCAGAAAAAGTATCTCTGCTTTTCAACATGCGATACATTTCATATGGAGGCTCTAGTTATTAGGTCTGCTATGTGACCTTGGAAAGTCATTTACTATCTCTGTGCCTCAGTTTTCTCCCGTTCCAATCTCAAGGTAAACTCTAATTTGAATTACACATTTACTAGTACTATCGTAAGTTAAGGTATATAAGTACCTTATGTTAAACACTGAAAATCCTTAGACTTCTGTATCGCAAAGTCAGTAGGCTTTAACCTAAAAGAATGTGAGGAATAATTTGCTCTGTGTATCCTTCTCTTAATTACAACATAAGGAATATATTAAAAATGCTTCCGTTTAAAACTCTTACGTCCTTAATTTTTAACAGATGTTGGCAAGTTTGATTCCACAATATTCATAACAACGCAAACAATAAAGCCTGAGGTCTTTTAACACTGAAGACAAAAAGAAGGAAATATTTACCTGTGTTAGTGGGCATATAATCAAAACCATTCTTTTAAAATTTAGAAAACTATATTTTTGTATGTGGCAGATAAGCCTAGAGATCAACAGGTAAGAAGTGAAGAAAGTTTAAGGGGCACCTGGGCGGCTCAGTCAATTAGGCATCTGACTTCAGCGCAGGTCATGATCTCACAGTCCGTGGGTTCCAGCCCCACATCAAGCTCTGTGCTAACAGCTCAGAGCCTGGAGCCTGCTTTGGATTCTGTGTCTCCCTCTCTCTCTGCCNAATCTTCTTAAAAAATAAAGTTTAAAAATTAATTGGGAAAAAATCTATTTAATTTAAAAAATTGGAGAACAATGGTGGTGTGATTCCTCCAAATTCCTGCATCCCTATCATGCTGCCCACAGGTTTCGATTTGGGGTTCTTCTGCGTGCCTTTCAAATCCTTTCTCAAGATTACACAGAGAAAGTCTTTTCTATCACGTTTTAAAACTAATGCTCTATCAATCACACAATCCAATACAGGCGGTAACATTTTACTTCCTCAGATAGATCAGTAGTACAGCTGGCTTAGATGGTTTTTGGTCTCGAAGCAGAAGGATGGGTGAAAACTCGCTACAAGCCCCTGATGGCTTTGTAATTAATTCTGTTTTATCTAAGTAGCTTCAACTTCCTTCTCAATCCTGCTGCCTATTCCCAAATATCTTTCAGGCGGGTCGGACACACTGGCAGTCCTGTAAGGGAAGGGTCTGCGGACTCGGTGGAGCCCTCCTCCTCCCTCCATTCAGTTCTCACCACGATCACTTTTACGACCGTATCCAGTCAACAAAATAGACGGATCCAACCTTAACTAGGTCCCTCATCACAGGAAGTCCTGGGTAGAACTGCAGCTGCAAACAGCATCCCTTTAAACTACCCCCAACTACCTACAGCAACACAAAGTTAAACTAATTCCCACCGACAAAAGGCGCCGTGTGCATTCATTCTGCTCAGCCCCAGGATGCTGCGGGTGAAGCTCAAGGAATAAAAAGGCACCTCCCCAAGCTATGAAACTTCTTTTTCCCCCCCCCCAAATCTTCTCAATGAAAAGTTCTCTTGGGAGCCAAGGGGTGAGAGAGTTAAAAGCAACAACAAAACACTCGCAGGATGATGGGCTCCAGGACCACGTCCCAGCTGTCCTTGCTCTCCGTTGTCGGGGGCTCGGCCGCAGTTTCCCACTTTTCCTTCTCCCCTCACTCCCCAAGATTCTCACTCAAGAAAAGCTCTATTCACATTCTCAGACCGCTGGCGAAATAAAGGGTGAAACTGCAATTATCAAGGAAGGGGGGGAGGGAGAAAGGGAAAAATATTTCAGAGGCAGAAGGGAACGAGAACCATGGTCGCTACTACAACGGCAAGGTAAACGCCAGTCTCATCAGGATACGGGGGGACGCCCATGTGGGGTACCAAGAGACGTGCCCCGAGGGTGCACTTGGAGCTCTCCGGGCAGGCTGAGACGAGGGAGCAGAAAGTAAGAAAACCTGTGCTTTCCCTGCTTCTACTCTNGACAGGCGGGGGGGGGGGGGGCGTCCTTCAGGGACTCACTCCCAGTTCGGAGGTCCACCCAGGGAAGAGGAAACCCCTAAATGTTACCCACCTCCGTCCCAAAAAAACAAGAAACAAAAAAAAAGTAAGGGGGGGAATGATTAAATCCAGATGGGGAGTCCCTGGAAACGCCCCCAGGTCACTCATCCTCATTAGCAAGCGGAAGGGCTGGGATCAAGGGGATGGAGGGTCCGAGGGGTGGTCGGGGAAGAGGCCCCACCCCCCGACTCAGGAGGGAAGGGGAGCCCGGGCTCCCAGCCNCCTCTTGGTCGCTCTCCCCACTAGCGCCGTCTCCCCTCAGCCATCACAGTCCGAGACGCCGCCATGACACCCCACCGGAAGTGGGATCCTTTCCACGGCCCGGGGAGAGGGAGAGCGAGCGAGCTAGAGATTGAGAGCGCGGCTGGGAAAGGGGAGGGGGAAGCGAGAGGGCAGGCGGCCTGCCGCGCATGCGCCCGCGCCGGCCGGTTTCATTAATGAAAAAGCGAGTCCTGCTGGAGGTGACGTCACCTAACTCCTCCGGGCCGGGAGGCGCGCGTCCCTCTNCCCCCCCGCCGCCGCACGAGGCTCCCCCTCCCCCGCCGGCCTCAGGGTTTGGATTGCTCCCCGGGTTGGAAGTTAGGGGGCCTCGGGGCTAGCGTTTCTCCCAGCGCGCAGATCTCTGCAGCTGATCCGGGAGGCTGTGCTAGAGTCCCCCTCTGCCTTAAACTCTCACAAAAAACATAAAGTACACAATCTCGGGTTTCCAGGTCCTTCGTAGCCAGTATAGACTGCTGAGAAACGGGGCAAAGTAAGGCCAAGAGAGATAACAATTTTTTTTTTTTAACTGTCTCTGAAATCCCAGTTGCTAGACATGGCAGTCAAAGTGCTCAGACTCCGGCATGCAGTCCGGACTTCCTCTGCTGAACAGACAGGCACCCAAGTCAATAAAACTTTTGCACGGTTGATAATAGATTCAAGTTGCACCATCCTCAAAACTCCTCGAAGGGCTTCCCGTACCCTGTTGATCCATCGTCTCCTTTAAATCTTTCAATGAACCTTTCCAATAGGGTATTACCCTCATCTAACTGATGAGGCTGGGTCACACGAGGTTCTGAGATTTGCCTGAAGTCGCCCAGTTGGGTGGTGGCAGAGTCAGCCTGCAAACCCAGGTGGTTTGACTCCAAAGACAGCAAAAACAGGCTGTGGCCCCCCAGAAACAAAGGGGTCCCCTGTGCCCCTAATACCACAGTTGAAATTGTTTCGTGTGAAATTGGTTTTCCAGGAAGAGGATTACATCCAAAACAATGATCCACCTGTATTGGTGGTTGATATGAACTTTGGAATGAGCTATTTTCTTTTTTTTTTATTTTTTTTAATTTATTTCTAGGAGAGAGAGAGAGACAACATGAGCAGGGGAGGGTCAGAGAGAGAGGGAGTCACAGACTGAAACAGGCTCCAGGCTCTGAGCTGGCAGTCAGCACAGAGCCCGACACGGGGCTCAAACCCACGAACGGCGAGATCATGACCTAAGCGAAAGTCGGACGCTCAACCGACTAAGCCACCCAGGCGCCCCTGGAATGAGCTATTTCCGAGATTACCTTCCACAATACACCTTACTTTGGATAATCTTCAAATGCATTTACACATTCTGAGCACACGCGAATTAGCCAGTTAGGCCACATGATATGATAACTAATTCGATGACAAGGCAGACCAAAACTGGTATTTTATATTCGCCACACACGCACACACACAAAATCTTCTAAGCCGGTATCCCATGCACAGAGAGATACCCATGAGAGAAGTTTCCAACCTTTGCTGGCTGGTGATTGTCCAAAATACATATTAAATTAATACTTCATTCCACTAGAATGAGAAGGATAGGGTGTAGGTCTCTCTGTAATCCATTCTTTAAGGATGCCACATAAATACCAACTCACTTCTTTTAGATGATGTCAGAAATGATGGTGGCAGTGTTAAAGAAAAGGATGAATATTAAATGAATGTCCATCTCTGCCCTTCCCAACTAAAACCCCCGAAAAAGCTCTCGCTTGTACCTCCAGAGAGTATCCCAATGCCTATACTTCACTGCTAAATTTCCAGACCTGCAATCTTCCTCTCCATTTCTCAGGCTTCCTCTGAAAGTTCCCAGTTGCTTTCTTGTTGCCGGGGCTCTTTGTCTACGCCCCTCACCTTCCCTGGCCTGGATGCAAATGTCTAAACCCTCAGCTCCCGGGGCTCCAGTGGCATTCCATTCCTGAGGTCCCTTTGTGCTTCTCTTTCCTCTGCGTCCCCTGCTCCCCATTCCTCTCTAACTCCAGGGAAAGAACACGCAAACTTCAATCCTTGGCCCTCTGCTCTTCTTGCCTTCCCCAGGCTCCAGCCAGCCTTAATTCACTGATTCACCCTAATCTGCACTTCCTGTCCCGTTGCCCCCACTGACTGCCAAGCTTCTCATAACACTTGGAGTGTTAACACTAGACTTCACTCCAACCTCCTCTCCAATTAAATTCATTCAGTTCTGCTGAACCAATATGAAGCGCCCGAACACCTATTGTATATACCGTGCACCGTGTCCGGCAGTGCATTCCAAAGCAGGGATTCTAAACAAAAATGCCAAAGAAGAGAACGCAGAGATGCTGGTGAACGAAGGAGCCCATCCCCCAGTTAAAGGGGCAGCTGTCACTCAACTCAATTACTGCCGCCAAGCAAGAATATTGACACAGTGTTGCTAGATCTTCCCCTTACTCAATAGAAGCTGGAAATCTGAATGTACATATAAACTCGTCCAATTTTTACATGGTGGCAGCCTATTCACATATTTTAAAACCCCGTGCAGCCAAACAAACTACATCTGCTCTCTGAATTTTGAGCATCCGCTTGACTAGCTCTGATCGAGGAAAGATACGGCTTCAGAGTGGGATAGAATTAGATTGTGTCCTAACATCCAGTTCTGCACTGTCCAACACGAGAGTGTTCAGGACAACTACTAGCACTTGGTAGAGGTTTAAATGCGTCACCCCTGGGGCACCTGGGTGGTTCATCCTGTTAAGCCTCCGACTTTAGCTCAGGTCACGATCTCACGGTTTGTGAGTTCAAGCCCCGCGTCGGGCTCTGTGCTGCCGGCTCACAGTCTGGAGCCTGCCTCAGGTTCTGTGTCTCCCTCTCTCTCTGCCCCTCCCCTGCTCATGCTCTGTCTCTGGCTCTCTCAAAAATAAAGAAACATTTTTTAAAATTTTTTTAAAGAAAAAAATAAATGCATCACTCTTGTCAACTATACTTAAATATAATAAAATTAATCCAAATGAAAGGAATCCAGCAGTCTCTGCCAATTTTGTCTTCAAGGGTCTTGTTCCAGGGGTATTCCCTCCAGTTCCACCCATATCCCGCCCCTCCACTCCCTATCCCCCAACCCCATCCCTGCTCCAGGATCCCAAGGAGCGCTGAGCACCTCACAGCTGAGGCACCCATCTTCCCAGCAGCCGGGAGCTTAAGTGGCCAGCTCTCAGCTGAATCCCTTTCCAGAAATTGCCCTCCGCAAGACAGAAATTGCCCTCCAGTCACACCAGCTCCAGGAGAAACTGCACAAGTGGCTGGAAGATACAGGCCCTGGGATGGGACCACCCAGAAGCACTTGCGAGCCCTCATGAGTGGGCTCCCGGGACGGGGGTTGGGGGGTGGAGGGTAAGGGGGGAGATCAGGTGAGGCCTTTGCTTGTGACTGCATTTCATCTAAGTTCTCTTTCTGCTCAGTCCTACTCTTCTAGTTCTTCACAATGTTGATCCCCAAGGGTATTACCCAATAAATTTCCTGCTTGCAAATCTCCATTTCTGAGTTGGTTTTCCAGAGGATCCGAACTAAGCCAATTAGTCCCACGAGTGTGGTCTGAGCCAGTGGAGCTGAATCATCCACTAGCCAGCTGCCAGTAAGGCCCCAGGTGAAGGCCTTCATCGGCCCTGGCACGCTGTGGCTGTATAACCATTAAAACTGTCAGCAGTGGGGAAGAGATGGGATGGATGGGATATAACACCAGTTCAAGAATGCCTGGGTAGATGTAATCTATCAGGCATTTTTTTTAATATGGGGAAAATAGACATTTAAGAACTGTGAGATTGGACAGCTATTGATGGAGTAAGACAATGAAAAGTTGTGGGTGGTGATCCCCAATTAAAGGCTAAGGCTAGAGAGCCTCCTTAGCAACATATAAATGAGGGGGGGTGCGCAGAAAATGCTGAAGATCAGGCCCATAATTTAAGTATAAGAATAGTAGAACTCTGGGGTGTCTGGGGGGCTCAGTCGGTTAAGCGTCCAACTCTTGGTTTCAGCTCAGCTCACGGTCTGTGATTTCAAACCCTGCATGGGGCTTCACACTGACAGTGCAAGAGCCAGCTTGGGATTCTCTCTCTTTCTCTCTCTCTCTTGCCCCTCCCCTGCTCGATCTCTGTGTCTCTCTCTCAAAATAAATAAATAAACTTAAAAAAAGAAAAGAATAGTAGGGGCATCTGGGTGGCTCAGGCTCTGACTTCGGCTCGGGTCATAAATAAATATTTTTAAACATTTAATTAGGGGCGCCTGGGTGGTTCAGTTGGTGAAGCGTCCAACTTTGGCTCAGGTCATGATCTCACGGTTTGTGGGTTCGAGCCCTGCGCCAGGCTCTGTGCTGACAGCTCAGAGCCTGGAGCCTGCTTCAGATTCTGTCTGTCTGTCTCTCTCTCTCACTCTGTTCCTCCCCTGCCTACACCACTCTGTTTCTCTCTCTCTCTCTCAAAAATAAAGATTTTTTTTAAAGTTAAAAAAAGAGAGAGAAGAGTAGAATTCCAAACAAGTTGAATCCTCAGCCCTGGAAAGTCTTCTATGTCAAGGTCAGTGCCATGGTTAGAAAGAAGTGGGATCCTAACACTTTGGGGCAAGTGAATTGATGCCCTTAAAAACCTTCAAACCAGGGCGCCTGGGTGGCTTAGTCGGTTAAGCGTCCGACTTTCGCTTGGGTCATGATCTCGCGGTTCATGGGTTCGAGCCCCGCGTCTGGCTCTGTGCTGACTGCCAGCTCAGAGCCTGGAGCCTGTTTCAGGGTCTGTGTCTCCCTCTCTCTCCGACCCTCCTCTGCTCACGCTGACTCTCTCTCTCTCTCCTAGAAATAAATTTAAAAAAATATATATATAAATAAACCTTCAAACCCCACATCACTCTGCACACGCTTGGTTTGTAGAAGCGCCCCACTCCTCAGAACCCCCCCATCACCGCTTGAGAATGAAAAGTATCTGCCTTACAAGACAACACACATCCTCCTTAAGGCCTACCTGCACCGCTCCTCCAGTCTGCCAGACTGTAACTGAAATCAAGTCACAAAATAACCCCCACTGCGCAGACCCTGGGACCTGCCAAAGGAGTAGAGGAACGATATCCTGAAGGAGGTAGAGGGCTACCTAACACGCATATACCTGCAGAACCCAGGAGCCTACGTGCAGGGTTGGTTCCCCAGAGTACGAAACTGGGGAGGGAGAAAGGAAGGGGAAGAGAATGTAATGCTAGACAGAGCAGACTTTGTGGGTACAAGTATGTGCCGGGACTGCAGTATTTACATTCTCTCAAGGTCCCCGGGAGACAGTGCAAGCAGGTCGCTAGGAGGTTTCTAGGAAGCTTAGGGAAAGCAAAGGCCCACACTAGGTCAAACAGAAAGGCCCGAGCCATCACGGCAGGGACGAGAAGAAGGGAGTAAAAACGCAGAGAAGCAGTCACGCTGGCATGGACATACCACATACAATCCCCCCCACCCCCACCCCCCACACACACATCCTGCCCTTTATCACAAGCAGTAAGGAGTATGCTAGTGAAAGGGACATCAGCATCACTGAGAAGCTCCGTGGTGGCTCTTCTCAAGACCAGGGCTAATGGCAGACAATACTGTTACAGAGCTAGGCTCCCTGATGGCCATAGGCTTGATGGGATCTTGAAGAAACAGAGACCTGGTTGGCACGCTTCACCGACAGAAGCAAGATGAAGCAGCTTTGTTATGAGTGGCACAATTACAGTGGCAACCTAGGACACGCGACCCGCAGAGAGCTATGGAGGCAGTTAACAGAACACCATGTACCCAGAGGAAATGGGCCTGGGCAGCCCGCAAGGTTTGATGTGTACACCTTTAAAAAACCCAAGGATGGATGAAGAGGAGGCTGAAGGAACCTGCCTCAATAAAGTCACAGTCCCTTGCCTGGTTTCCAGACCTTGGCCAGTTTTCAGACTCAGAACCTGATGACTAAAGAAGACTGTGTTCCCAGCAAGAATCTAGACAAATGAGTCCTCTGGTCCTCCCTGAATGTATAATTAGAAAAGACACATGTGGTGGTTGGCAGAAGCCTCACATCTGTTCTTTGGCCTATGGGGTAAGAGCTGTCATAGTGGAAAAGGCCAANAAACTTCTCCCCCCCCCCCCCCCGCCGCAATCCAGCAAGATTCTAAATTCTTCAAAATGTGGATCCCCTAGGAGAATGCAGAGACAAGAGTGCATGTCCCAAGTGACCACATGGCCAGGGAAGAGACCAGGCATGGGCCCAACAGCGTGGCCTCATGTACCAAGGGCTATCTAGCCACTGATGCCACCAAGTGCCCAACCAGCCAGCAACAGAGCCCAAAACTAAGTCCCTGATATGGCACCATTCCTCAGGAACCCAGCCAGCCTGTTGATGGCAAAATGACTTCTTCTTGCCTAGGAGGAACAGTAATTCATCCAGACTGGAATAGAAACATTCTGGGTGTGGGTTTGCATTTTCTGCTCACAGAATTCTGTTGTGTTAAGGCCCTTCTGTCTAAGGGCCTACAGAGGGTTCGGTCCACTGACATAAGATCCTAATGTAACATAGCCTTGGACCAAAGAAACCTCCCTAAGGTGAAAGAGGTATGCAGGGGGTGCATGACCATGAACTCTATTGGTCCTATAGCATACCACGCGAGCCAGAAACTGCTAGCCCAATGGGATGATATAATAGCTGTTTAAGGCATAACTGAGGCTCAGCTTAGAGAAGACGGACCAACATCTTCCAGGACCAAAAAAAAAAAATGCACCCTAATCAATGACGATTATGTGCCGCTGTGTCCCCAGTAGGTAGAATTCATGGATCTGGGAGCTGAGAGATGGAAGGAGTGGCCCTGGATGACCCCAGTGACCCACTAGGGGACTTTGTGTTTCCCATGCCCACAACTCTGGGCTCCGCAGGTCTAGAAGTCCTGGTTCCCAAAGGGGGAACACTTCTACCAGGGAACACAGCAATAGTCCCACTATACTTTAAGTAATGGCCGCCTCCCAGTCACTTCAGGCTGCTCATACTAAGACACAAGCAGGCAAGGAAAGGGGTCATCATCTCATGAGGGATAATTGGTCCTGATCGTCAGGAAGAGGTAGAGCTATAACACAGAGTAGAAGAGAAGAATATATTTGGGGATCCATAGGGGCATCTCTTGGTTTTCTCTTGTTCAAGGAGGATAGGAAATGAACACATGACACCTGGGTGGCTCAGTCAGTTGAATGTCCAACTCTTTTTTTTTTAATTAAAAATTTTTTTATGTTTATTTATTTCTGAGAGAGAGAGAGGCCGCGTGATCAGGGGAGGGTCAGAGAGAGAGGGAGACACAGAATCTGAAGCAGGCTTCAGACAGCTGCTGCTGTCAGCTCAGAGCCTGACATGGGGCTTGAACCCACAAACCATGAGATCATGACCTGAGCCAAAGTTGGACGCTTCACCAACTGAACCACCCAGGTGCCCCTAATTAAATGTTTTAAAATATTTATTTATTTATTTATGAGACAGAGAGAGAGCAAGTGGGGGAGGGCCAGTGAGAAATGGGGAGAGAGAGAATCCCAAGCAGGCTCTGTGCTGACAATGCCAAGCCAGACGCAGGGCTCGTATCCAACTCTTGATATCAGGTCGTGATCACTCGGTCATGAGATCAAGTGCCCTGTCGGGCTCCGCACTGAGCTTGGGACCTGCTTGGGATTCTCCTGCGCTCGCTCTCTCTCTGCCCCCCCCAAATAAATAAAGATTTAATAAATAAATAAATGAACAAGTGCAGCAGCCACGTCTGAAAGGGGCATGGTGATGAGGGGCTCAGACCCTCTCAGAGATGTGTGGGTTTGGGTGACCACACCACAAAAGCCTCTGAGAGTCACAGAGATGCCTGCGTAGGGTCAGGAGACTCTAGAAAGGGTAGAGAAGGGAGATGATCAATGGAAGGCCATAATTCATTCTACTAACCTTACTCTTGTGCATTTCCCCAGGGAAAGTGACAACCAGATTCTTGTAAGAATTTTCCCTAGAACTCATTGTGGATCTGAGCAGTGGGACAGTAGTGGATGCTATGGTGCCCACTTCTGGCCTTGAGCTCTCATATCCCATCCCCACCCCTGCTGCTGGGAGTGTGAGTAGCAGATGGCTGCCTGAGACCCTCTGTAGAAACTGCGATCAGTTTGAAGAGAACCACCTCACCTAAGGGCATACCTGCTCCCCAGGAGAGCCCACTTCCAGTCCTAGGGGACGCCCCCTTCTGTGGGGCTCTAAAGGCTTGGCCCTTATGCCTCAGGATGGGACTACTCTGAAGGGCCTTCTCAGCTCCAAAGCTCCTTGTGCGATTGGTTGAAGCCTTTTGTTGCAACTATGTCTTAGTCTGACTTTTTCTTCTGGCCAAACCTGAGTTCTTGCCTCCTGCTCCAGGTGTTAATCCTGAAAATGCTTCGCAATGAACTTGGGCACAACTTTCCAGCTCAGGGTCAGTTTCTAACTAGGACATCCGGGTTCAAATGACAGCATCACCTCTTCCTAGCTAGTGACCTTGATAAGTTAATTCCCCACTGGAAGCCTCACTTTCCATATCTACTAAGTGGGATGATAATAGAAATAACTACATGGTGGGCTGTCACAAGAGTTAAACAAAATAATACTTACAAGGGGCTTGGATAAGCTCCTGGCATCCAAGAGGTATTTCCCAGCAAGGGAGAGGAATAGCCAAAAAGATGATAGAGAAAAGATTCAGCCTGGGGCATTTGGGTGGCTCAGACAGTTAAGCACTGGACTCTTGATTTCAGCTCAGGTCATGATCTCAAGGTCATGAGATCAAGCCTCAAGTCGGGTTCAGTGCTGAGCAGGGAGCCTACTTGGGATTCTCTCTCTCTCTCTCTGCTCCTCTCCCTCCCACTTGCCTTCTCTCTCTCTTAAAATACATAAATAAACATAAAAAAAGAAAAGAAAAGATTCAGTCTGACTCCTGAAGGAAAATTAAAAAAAAAAAAAAAAGAACAACAATGGAAAGAGAGGGGAGTTTGCATGGGTTAGAGAAGGTTCAAGAAGCACTTTGGTGGTGAGAGATACCGCACACATTGCCATCATTCTTTCCTTTCCCCCCAGTTTTGCTCTAAGGGAACAATGTGACCATTTAAAAATAAACAAAATTCCTTACCTTCCCAGACTCTTTCTACTGAAGATGGCCAGCGACCCAATTCTGCCAATGAGATATAGGCAGAAATACTGGATAGAGTTTCAAAAAAAAAAAAACCTATTGTTTTCCTGATTTAAGGGGATGTTACTCAGCTGGCATTCATGAAGTTTTGACATTTTCTTTTCTTTTTTTTTTGTAATGTTTATTTATTTTGAGAGAGATAGCGTGTGCATGGGAGCTAGAGAAGGGCAGAGAGAGGGGCAGAGAGAGAATCCCAAGCAGCCTCCATGCTGCCAGCTCAGAGCCGATACGGGGCTCAATCTCATGAACCATGAGATCATGACCTGATGGGAAATCAAGAATGGGACGCTTGACCAACTGAGCCATCCAGGTGCCCCTGTCTTCACTCTTTTTTTTTAATCTGGGCCTGAAATAATTTGTCTAAGCCCACTTTTAGCCAGACAGAAAAAGACAAATACTGCATGGTATCCCTTATATGTGAAACAAAAAATAAAAATGAAAATAACTTGAACTCATAGGAACAGAGAAAAGATGGTGGTTGCCAGGGACTGAGGAATGACGGGTGTGGGGAGATGCTGGTGAAAGGGCACAAATTCTCAGTTTTAGGATGAATGAGTCCTGGGGATCTAATGTACAGCATGGTGCCACTAGTTGGTAACTGTATTATATACATGACATTTGCCAAAAGAGTAGATCTTAACCATTCTCACCAAAAAAGAAAATAAAAAGTAACTGTGAGGTGCTAGATGTGTTAATCAGCTTGATTGTGGTAATCATTTCACAATAGATATATCTATCAAATCATCACACGTTGTACATTTAAAATATGTTATAGGTTATTTGTCAATTATACCTGAATAAAACTGGGGTGGGGGGGAAGCCTGCTATATCATCCCATGGCTGACCTTGCCCTGGCCTCACCTCACACCCTTGACCTTTAAAGCATTCACGATGGGGGGCGCCTGGGTGGCTCAGTCGGTTGAGTGTCCAACTTTGGCTCAGGTCATGATCTTGCGGTTCGTGAGTTCCAGCCCCGCATCCGGCTCTGTGCTGACGGCTCAGAGCCTGGAGCCTACTTTGGATTCTGTGCCTCCCTTCCTCTCTCTGCCCCTCCCCAGCTCACGCCTCTGTCTTTTTCTCAAAAATAAACATTTAAAAAAAATTTTTAAAAAGCGCTCACAATGGAGTACCTGGCTAGTTCAGTTGGAAGAGCATGCAACTCTTGATCTTGGGGTCATGAGTTCAAGCCCCATGTTGGGTATAGAGATTACAAAAATAAATAAGTAAACTTTAAGAATTTTTTTTAAAAAGCACTCACAGGCACCTTGTCTTCATCTCGGGTGTGCTAAGTTTCTAGTTCCTAGTCATACCAAGCCACATGGGAACTGTAATAAATTTGTTTGCATGATTAATCAAAGGAGAGCAGCTGGAATCAATTAATTACTGGCTAATTTTTATCAACTGCCTCGGTAACAAACACCAAAAATGAAGATTCATTCTTTTTAGTCCTTAAAAGGTGAGTTATAAGCAGCTGAAAAAGAAATGTTTTTCCTTCTGTCTTCCGTGATATAGGTTGTCCACCAAACCTGAGATTCAGAGAATTCTGCTTCTATTATTCATTTCTTCATTCATTCATGAATGTCTCTTGCAGCTAAGTGTTACACAGGGGATGTAATAGAAGATTCAGTCCTTGCGCTGAAGAAGTGTACTTAGGAAAGATAAAACAAGTCTCTAACTATCATAGGTGACAGAATACTAAAAGCTTCTTTTCCAAAAGTACTCGCAAATGTCAGGCACTATGCTATGCACGTATACGCAATATCATTTTTAAAGTTCATCCAAACATATGAGGTGGATATTACTAGCCCTATATTACAGGTAAGGAAACAGAGGCTCAAACAGGTTTAGTAATAGGTTCAGGCCATCCAGCTAGTACATGATGAGGCTGGTGGTCAAATTCAACTCTGCCTGCAGGCCACCCCTCTTAACCATCATCCAGCATTGTCCAAAGAATGTTCTTTGGAACACTTATCTCTTTAAACATTTCATGACCAGACGAGTTCGAGAAATGCTGTATACGATAGCTCCTTGTTGGCAATTCACAATGTAACTTCTCATTATAATGTAATAGTTTAGACCAGTGCTACACAAACTTTTTTGGAAGAACATACAGCAAAAAAAAGTTAACCACCCATACCCAGTACAGATTTGTTTATTTACTTAAAAATTCTGGACACATTCTAAGCGATTCCTCATTTTATTTAAAATATATTAATTTTGTTCTTGCTAAAATGTCTAATACTAGCAATATTATCAATGGTATTTAATAAATTATAAAATGTGAAATATTAATATTTTATAGTGATTTTTAAATGTTTATTCATTTGTGAAAGAGAGAGAGTGAGATGGAGCATGAATGAGGGAGGGGCAGAGAGAGAGCATCAGCACAGAGCCGGATGCGGGGCTCGAACCCCGGAACGGCAAGTTCATGACCTAGGCCGAAGTCAGACGCTTAACCAACTGAGCCACCCAGGTGCCCCTTATAGTAATATTTTCACCAAATTCATTGTGATTGGACTTGTTTTATTATTTCTCAGCATCTTGATTTATCGATCTTTCTAAAATTCTAGCTCTAAAGTTGAGTTTCCTGGGGCACTTGGGTGGCTCAGTTGGTTAAGTGTCCAACTCTTGCTTTCGGCTCAGTCATGATCTCACAGTTCATGAGTTCGAGCCCCCCCACATAGGGGTCCACACTAACAGTGTGGAACCTGTTTGGGATTCCCTCTCTCTCTCTCTGCCCCTCCCCCACTCTCAAAATTAAATAAAATTTTTAAACCTTTAAAAAAGTTTTTTAAATAAATAAAATCTTTAAAAAAAGGATTCCATCAAAAAAGTGAAAAGACAACTTATAAAAATGGGAGAAAATATCTGCAAATTATATCTCTAATAAGGGATTCATATCTAGAATATAAAAAAACTCTGATACCTTAACAACAACAAAACAAATGACCCAATTAAAAAATGGACAAAGACGCCTGGCTGGCTCGGTTGGAAAAGCCTGCGACTCTTGATCTTGAGGTCCTGAGTTCGAGCCCCATGCTGGGTATAGAGATTACTTATTTATAAATAAATTTTTAAAAATGTTTTTAATGGGCAAAGAATGTGAATAGACATTTCTCAAAGAAGATACAGAGCTGCTCACCATCTTTTAAGCCATCAAAGAAATGCAAATCAAAACCACAATGAAGTATCACTTTATACCTATTAGGATGGCTGTAATACAAACGACAGTTTTGTACAATACAATGAAAACGTTGGCAAGGATGTGAAGAAGTTGAAAGCCTTATACACTGCTGGTGGGGTGCAAAATAGTGTAGCCACTGTGGAAAATATCTTGGCAGTTTTTCAAAAGATTAAACGTAGAGTTATCACACGAGCAAGCAATTCCACACCTAGGTGTATACCTAAGAGAAACCGGAAAAAGCAGGTGCACACAAGATTTATACATGAATGCTTAGAGCGGCATTATTCACACTAGGCAAAAAAGAAACAACTCAAAGATCCACAACTGATGAATGGATAAACAAACTGTGGTGCAGCCACACAATAGAATATTATTCAGCTGTAAAAAAAAGGAATGAAATACTCAGGCTACAACCTTGAAACACGGCTGAACCTTGAATACATTATGCTAAGCTAAGGAAGTCAGTCACAAAATGCCACATGTTGTGATTCCACTTACATTACGTTCGTCCATAAAGGCGAATCCATAGAGATATGGATTATTATTAAGTTAAATTAGTGGTTGCTTAAGGCTGAGGGGTTTGGGAATAAATGAGGAATGATTGCTAATGGCTTTGGGGTTTCGCTTCTAGGTGATAAAATGTTCTAAAATGTATTGTAATGGATGAACAACTCTCTGAATATACTAAAAACCATTGGATTGTACACTTTAAATGGGTGAGTTGTATCCTACACGAATTATATCTCTCTCTATAGAACTCCCTAAAGGCTCTGCTAAAAACCTACTAGAACTGACAAATGACTTCAGTAAAGTCACAGGGTACAAAATTAACATATAGAAATCTGTTGCATTCCTATATACTAATACTAAAATAGTAGAAGGAGAAAAAAATCCCATTTACAATTGCACCAGAAAGAATAAAATATCTAGGAATTAACCAAAGAAGTAAAAGAACTCACTTCTGAAAACTGTAAACATTAAGGAAAGAAATTGAAGATGACACAAACAAATGGAAAGAGGGGCACCTGCGTGGCTCAGCTGGTTGAGTATCTGACTTCAGCTCAGGTTGTGATCTCACAGTTCATGGGTTCAAGCCCATGTCAGGCTCTGTGCTGACAGCATGGAGCCTGCTTTGGATTCTCCGTCACCCTCTCTCTGCCCCTGGCCTGCTCATTCTCTCTCTCTCTCTCTCTCTCTCTCCCAAAAATAAATAAACATTAAAAAGAATATTTTTAATGAAAAGATATTCCATACTCATGGATTAGAAGAGCCAGTATTGTAAAAATGGCAATACAACCCAAAGTAAAATACAAATTTAATGCAATCCCTGTCAAACACCAACAAAATTTTTCACAGAACTAGAATAGTCCTAAAATTTGTATGCAACCATAAAAGACCCCAAGTAGGCAAGGCAATCTTGAAAAAGAAGTACAAAGCCAGAGATATCACAATCCCAAATTTCAAGTGAGGCTGGAGAAGAAAGGACTGG
This sequence comes from Crocuta crocuta, assembly GCF_008692635.1. NCBI lineage: Eukaryota > Metazoa > Chordata > Mammalia > Carnivora > Hyaenidae > Crocuta > Crocuta crocuta. The sequence goes on along the minus strand of NW_027551561.1, from coordinate 5,937,436 downwards.
ACGCTTCTCCTATCGAGAGGACTAGAGCGGGTCTGGAATTGGAGTTAGCAGACCATGGAGCAAACTGTGGTCCTCAGCAGAGCTGGGAGCAGTAAGGAACAAGGCTGTGACTAGAATAAGGGCTGGTAAGTGAACGACTCAAGATATGTGACACCGCGCTTTCTATTTAACCCTATGTGTTTAAAAACAAACAAACAAAAAAGGCTGACCTCTGGGAGGCAGGTGACTATTTGGGTCAGAAAATGCAAAAGGCTACCGATCGGCCAGAAGCCCAGGTTGGCTGCAGAACGGGCCACGTCTAGGAGAGTGGTAGGAAACAGAGCCACGCACGCGTGGGGCCACTCTGGCCAAAGCCCCGCAGGCCTGGCTAAGAAATTGGAACTTACTGCTCATAGCCCCGAAGTACAAAAGGTGGTTGTTACCCAAGCACAAAGCCACACCTATGTCTGTAACCTTGGATCTCAGAAAAGAAGACACTTGGTATCAGCTGTAGAAGTCAAAGACAAAAGTCCATCCTTGGCTCCGACTGTATAATTCCAAATGTGTGAATAATTCTTGGTTGTACACATCACAAGCCACGTACAGTTTACCTAACAGAAAGGGAGGGCCCTGTCAGGATACTGGTGTGTCACGGAATCGGTGGGTAAATTGGGCGACTGGCCCCGGGAAACAGGAAAGAACCGATGGATGTGAGTCAGCAGGAAACCTAGCCAAAGGCATGACACAGGAACATTACTCATGGCCACGGCCACAGGCCAGTGTGCTTCACAGGCACCATGGGGAGTGCGCCCTAAAGGTTCCCGTGTCTGTGTATCATCATTCCCTCCAAGATCACTGTTCTCAGCTGGAACATCCCCATTGGCTGAGCCAGGAGGCAAGAAAGGAAAAGTTCGGCCTTTTCTCACTTCCGAAACAGGCCAGGGCACTCCTATCAAGATCTTCCAAAAGTGGAATTCCCACTAAATAGGAACGAGATTTAAGTGCTGTCTAGGGGAAAAAAAATCACATGTTCATAGCTCAGAAATATCTGAAAAGAAGACTAATTTTTCTATGTTGTTTCAGTTTTAATTCAGAGCTATGACTGATTTTTTTTTAAAGTGTATTTATTTATTTTAAAAGAGAGAGCATGAGCAGGGGAGGGGCAGAGAGAGAATCCCAAGCAGGCTCTGACACGGAGCTCAATCCCACAAACCAGTGAGATCATAACCTGAGTTGAACTCAAGAGCTGGACGCTCAACCAACTGAACCACCCAGGCACCCTGATATGGTAGATTTAAAAAAATTTTTTTAAATATTTATTTATTTTTGAAAGAGAGAGAGTGAGAGAGACAGAATGCGGGTGGGGGAGGGGCAGAGAGAGGGAGACATAGAATCTGAAGGAGGTTCCAGGCTCTGAGCTGTCAGCACAGATCAGAGATCAGATATGGTAGATGTTTAAGGACATATTTAATGAAGACTATTCAATTTGTCTTATATAGTATCATGGGGACACAGTATAGGAAAGTGGGTTAAGTGCATGTCTTGAACTCAGACCAGACCTAGATTTGAAGGCCAAGTCGGCTGTTTCCTAGCTGTGTGGCAATGGGCAAGCAAATTAGCTTCTCTGGGCTCAGGCTCATCTGTAAAATGGGGTCATTATAGTATCTGCCTCACAGCTTTGAACTCTGAAATTTAAGTGAAATAATACTTGTGAAGATCATAGCAGTATCTGGCACCCAGGAAACACCCCATAAGTGTCAGCATTTTATCACTGTCCTAAGGTATGAGAAATTAATATGGTCATTTTGGGTCACACACACCTTGGGAGCTCTGGCCTGACTTAAAGTCCTGGCAGCTAGAGCCATATAAGGGTAGATCGATATCCAAGTGTCCGTTTATAAGTACTTGTGTTTCCCCCTCATTCTTTTTATTAAGGCCATGGGTTTTGGTGCCGGAGATTTCAATTTGTATCCAGAACTTCCAGATCATTCCTGGTCACCTCGAATGAGTTACTTAACTTTCTTTAACCCTCTCTCTCTTTTTTTTTTTTTTATTACAAAGTGGGACCAATAACATCTACACATAGCAATGCTATGAGAAGTAATTGAGTTCACTTACACGAAGTGCATAACACAGTGCCTGGTAAGCGAAAAGAGTCCTCATTATTATTCGTTGGTCCTCGTGGGCTAGGAGAGAAGAAATACTTCCCAGGAAGAGGTACTTCCTTCTATAATCCTCACCACATGTCAGTTTTTCTCTTTGATGCTTGTCATCTAGCAGAGATGCTTTGGGCTTCTACCAAAAATGTTTTTCAAATTGCCTTTCATCCAGCTTCATTGAGATATAATTGACATAGAGCTCTGTGTAAGTTTCAAGTATACTGCCTGGTGACTTGACCAATATATATTGTGAAATAATGACCACAGTAGGCTTAGTTACCGCTCATCTCTCATAGAATGACCAAAAAACGTGTTTCCTTGTGATGAGAGCCTCTAGGTTTTTAAAAATCATCTTGACCAGCACGAAATCACCCTTGTGGGAAAGGCTAGTGTCTACATAACTAAACAGATAGACCAAATCACTGTCAGCACGTTAGTCCGGGGGTAAAAGCAGGCCAGCATTTCTCCGGCTGTGTTCCACTGAACTCTCTCATTCATTCAAGAGAGGCTCCTCGGGAACGGGTGCTGTGGTTAAGCTGGGCAAATATGACAATGTCTTCCGTGGTGGAAATTACAACGTATCTCAGCTTATCGGAGGCTCTGGGAAGTGTGACAGCCACCAGGAGAAGGAAGAAAAAGAACCATTGTAACAATATTACTCGAACACAGCATGAAGGAACAAAACCCCTCATCGCGAAACACCAATAACATACTGTGCTAAGTGCTGAAGTAGCCATTCAGAAGTAGATGGCTTATTTTTTGGTTCCCCAGGGAGCAAGCCTTCACGTCTACATAACAGCCCCAAAGTGGTGAGGGCAAGTTCATGATTCTCACATCTTTCTAAGCAAAGCAAAGTTCTCATAGGTGGGGTAGCTATATTTTAGAACTAAAAATTGGGACTCTTCGGAAGTATGGAAAGTCGGTAATTTAAAGTAATAAAACTTATTAAAATCAGGGCACATGATTCCTCACTACAGCACTAGGTATATAAGAGGGGTTCCGACATTGAACTGGGGTAAATTTCTTGGGAAAGTCAGTCTCAATGTTTATTTTAGCCCCCTCATTTTACTTGCCTGTCACAGTCACGTGGACCCTCTAAATGTAGAGGACATGCAACTTTGTATCATTAATTAGTTAAATGAATTATCAAAGGGGCACCTGGGTGGTTCGGTCGGTTGAGTGTCGGGCTTTCTGCTATCAGCACAGGGTCTGCTTCAGATCCTCTGTTCCTCTCTCTGTACCTCCCCTGTGCGTTCTCTCTCTCTCTCTCTCTCTCAAAAACAAATAAATATGGGGGCTTCTGGGTGGCTTAGTTGGTTAAGGGTCCGACTTGGGCTCTGGTCATGATCTCACAGCTAATGGGTTCGAGCCCCCATTGGGCTCTTGCTGACATCTCAGAGCCTGGAGCCTGCTTCGGATTCTCTCTCTCTCTCTCTCTCTCTCTCTCTCTCTCTCAAAAATAAACATTACCAAAAAAAAAAAAACCTTAAAAAAAGAAAGAAACTACCCCTATTCTATAATTCAATAGTTCCACACATTATGCAATGTTTGGACTTACAACTTTGAAGAAGTTTCCTGTATATCTTTAATGCGTACACTTTACATTGAGAAAGACACAGTTCAGCCTCCGTAATCCCAGTAAGATGCTGTGGGGCTCATGTGGTGGGGAAGTCATTCACACCTTGGAATGTTAATTGCACTTGCTCCTCAGCCTCAAGTTCAAAACGCTGCAGGACGCTTGTGCAACTACGTGTCCTGTCCTGTCGGGCTGGCTCTGGCATTCGAAAGTAAAGGAGGAGAAGAAAATCATTTCAGTTTTGCCCAGAGTGAAGGTTAGTCTTTTTAAACTCCCCTCATCTGCACCCTCCTGCCCCCGCTTCAGATAAAGTAACCTACATAGGCGGTACTTGATACAGAAATTTAATGCTTTTTCCATCCTCTTCAGAGGTAAATTCTTTCAGCTCACTTTTTCCATTTGGTGCATCTCCTGTCTTCGGCCAGTCGCCTTAGATCTGATATGAAAGTAACATAACCCAGGGCAGTTGGATGAACCCCTTCCTTTGCATCTTACATTCAGAATTTCAATTTTTTCCCCCCAGTTACACTGATATCAGAGTCCCTGTGTTTGCAAAAGCCTTCTAGAAACTTGGGAAATGCAGATTAGCTAGCCAAGCTGATGGACTAAAAAGATAATCGTTAAGTATCACCCACACGCTAACTGAAAGCCCAGACTTTGATTTTAGACAGACCTGAGTTTGACTGCCTCTACTTACCAAGAGACTTGGGGAAAGTTAATTAACTCTCAGTGCGTCAGCGCCTTCGCTTATAATGCAAGGCTATAAATAGTACCTACCTGATAGTGTTGCTTTGAGGATTGTGCACATAAATGCACATAAAATATTTAGCACAGGGCTAATGGTGGAATGGCACACTCCAAAAATGCTATTATTCTCATCATGACCCCCATGATTACCACCATTCTGTCATACGAATTACCTCAAGCAGATACAGTCGTTGTGACAGATTCCACAGATTGCCCCATAAAACATCCACCCCCAACCCTTTTTATTTATTTATTTGAGACAGGGGCTGGTGGGGGAGGGGCAGAGGCAGAGGGAAAGAGAGAATCCCAAGCAGGCTCCGTGATGTCAGAGCAGAGTCCAGCTCAGGGCTCGATCGATCCCACGACCATGAGATCGTGACCTGGGCCAAAATCAAAATCGAGAGTCGGGCACTCAATGGACTGAGCCACCCAGGCACACCCCCGGCCCTAGCTAAAATTCACAGTGCCTGGGCTCTTTGGTAGCTAGAGTTCTGCATATGACCCAGCTCCTGTCAAGCCGGTGCCCACGTGCCCCAGCCACGAAAAAGATTCAAATGAAGTGGCAGCTACCTGTGGTTGGATCCACCTTTTCGCCAGTGTTGACGGTGGACAAGCTCTGGGAGAAGTTCCAGTGTCCTGCCTCCACCATCATAGGTCGTGAGTGGTGAGTAGCTGGTGATGGGGTTTCCATGGGAACAGTCCTCTTTCTGATCGGGTATTTCTCCCAGGAGTGGGATTACTCCGGCTGTGTGGTATCCTCGCCTGTGTCTCTGGCACGGCTGGAAATCCTCTAAACTACCTAATACTCTGCTCTAATCCTGTTCTGTGAAAACCGGGTAGAGCGAATGCTGTTATCTGCAACCGAGAACACAGTAATTATCAAAATGATCGATGCTGTAACCATCAGAATGGTCCTAACCGCCTCAGTCAAAAAGATTTCTTTATTAAGTATATTCAGGCCAGGAAAAAGAACAGCATGTGTAAAAAAACGTGTCCTTGCCTTCAGAATGCAATCATCCTGAAAGATACCACATGAATGGAAACCTGTTTGGGTTTTTTGTTTCGGTTTGGTTTTTTTGGTTATTGTTTTTGTTTTGTTTCTTTCCTAAAGGCTTACTTTTCTTCAGCAGCAGAAAGACATTTGTGAGGAACAGGCAGAAGAAACTGATCAAACTGGTTAAACACGGAAGCGAACTGTCATTTGGGCCTTTATGGAGGGTGACAGGTGAGCCTACCTGGCAGAGCGTTCTCTATAAATTATAATGGAAGAGTTGAAAGGTGTGCCCGAAGGCCAGTTAACGTGTGTAAGCGCTCAGCTCGCTGTGTTGTATGTGCTCATTAACGTACTCACTTCTCGGACGGCACCCAGGGCTGTGCTCAATTACAATGATGAAAATGCCTTGAAAGAAGTAATTAACAAGAGCATCGAGATCTAGCTCCAGACGGATTTTGAATTAATGAGAAATGACTGTGTGAAAGTCTCAGGCTGGCTGAGGATGGGTTTCAGTTTTACCGGGATCTCTTCTTTGTTCTTGTTGGGTTTTAATCATAACGTCACATTCTCTCTACAAAGTACCGTTCTTAGAGTGGGCTCTCTCTGAGTGACCCGGGCCCCGACGACAATTCTCTTGTCGTTTCTATTTAATTACCTAATTTCCTCTATTTCCCCTTCTAGTCTCCGGGCAAAATGAAATGACCTCTTCAGAACAGATCCAGGAAGGAACTTCTCTTGATATCCAGCTAATAGGCAGAACTGTCAAGGGTTTCAGTTACTCTCTTTCCATCTTCCTCAAGGATAGAGCACACGGGGGTGCCTGCGTGGCTCAGTCGGTCAAGCATCCGACTTCAGCCTAGGTTTGGACATTCAAGCCCCACCTCAGGCTTGCTGCTGTCAGGACAGAGCCCGCTTTGGATTTTGCGTCTCCCTCTCTCTCTGCCCTCCCCTAACTCACACGTGCTCTATCTCGCTCTCAAAAATAAACACTAAAAAAAGATAAAGAACAGAACACACACGTGCTGGACCCCCGGCCTAGTCGGTAAAGTGATGCGTAAGTTTTCCATTGCCACTGTAACAAATTGCCCACCCGTTTAGTGACTTGAAAGAATGCTCATTTGTTCTAGCTCCCTGGGATACATCCACGTGTTCAGAGGGCTGGTTCCTTCTGGAGGCTTCACAGGAGACTCCATTTCCTTGCCTCGTCAGCTGTTCAGGCTGCCCACATTCCTTGCTGCCTGGCCCCCTTCCCCACGTCACTTCAACCTCTTGCTTCTCTGAGACCGAGTTCTGCTGTGCTTCCTCGGTCACTGGGGGCTTACTATCAGGTTACATGGAGAAATGAGAGAATAGGAAATTGGGAAAATCAACAGGCATTTGGGATACAACACGGACGCCTGGGTATCTCGCTGGCCTCTCAACAGCAGGCGCCTTTTGCTCCAGACTCTGGACTTCCACCTTTATCATGACTGCCTCCACTTCCTCTTTTTTCTGAGTACCTTAGTATCTCTAGCAGTCAAACTGAGTCAGCCGGGCACCACCCTGCAGAAGACACTCCTTTATGCCCAAGGAGCCCTTTTATATCAGGGCATTTAAATGGCTGCTTCTAGCCTGTAGAGGACAGCTCTGGAAACAGGTGCCAGACTTTGGTCCAATCAGCTTTGGGCAGGGAAACGTGGACAGAGGACACAAATGCATAGCAACCATAAACGTTTTTTGCTGGAAGGAGTCAGAGCTTTCAGAGATTTTTCAGGCTTCTCTCCAAAAACAATGTCAGTGACGGAATTGGGGCAATCATTTTCTTGCTTTCTGATTTTATTTATTTCTTTTTTTAAATTGATTTTTGAGAGAGAGAGAGACAGCATGAGTAGCAGAGGGTCAAAGAGAGAGGTAGATACAGAATCCAAAGACAGGCTCCAGGCTCTGAGCTAGCTGTCAGCACAGAGCCCAACACGGGGCTCGAACCCATGAACCGTGAGATCATGACCTGAGCCAAAGTCGGGTGCTTAAGGAACTAAGCCACCCAGGCGCCCCTGCTTTCTGATTTTAAAAACTGGAATGTTTGTAGGTACTTGTTACCAATAGGTTTTAGTTCCCGTTTACACAGTACTCTTAGGGGAAAAGAGATTATAAAACATCCAAAAATAAATAAATCAGGAATGCTTCAGGAAGTTATGCGCATGTTATGATGGCCGGTAATCTAATCACAGCCACTAAGTACAGGAAAGAATATGCAGATCACTCAAGGGAAGTCTTCAAGGTCAAAGGTGTCTGTGGAACTTCAAATGTGGCAGGCGACACACTGGAATTCCCAAACTTTGAACCATCCATGAAAAATAGCCCATGTAGCTTCCAGGACACTGAGTTTAATTCAGAAACTGATAAGCGTTTACTCCCTTTCATGGCGAGAAGAGATCTCAGAAATGAGCGAAGTTGTCTGTAGCATAGCATAGACACAAACCGTCTTCTCTTTAATGGGAGGCAAAGAGCCTGTTAAACTGTATATTCTTGGATTATGTCAGATAATGATAGGTTCAGCCACTGGATTAGTCATATCGTGAATTTCATAATCGCTGTGTAATTGACACAGACCTTTAAACAGTCCTTTCTTCCTGGAAGCCAGTTTATTGCTGGAATTAAGTGAACTGTCACTCTCTGGGGAAAATAGAACCAACTTTTCACTTGGCGCACCTTGGCTGTGAGGAAGAGCTTTCCAGGAGTTCGCACTTTTGCTCGCCAAGCCGTCCAAGTGAGACAAGCAGATTGTCCTTAAGGATGGAAAGGTTCTCTCTCCAAGTGAGAGCCTAGTAGAGGTAAAGGAAACAGTATTTAATGCCCAGACTGTTAAGAGAAGTAATTAACTGTGCTGTGTGTGTAAATTTCCACTACAAAAACATCAGGATTTAATTAAGCCTTCATGCAGATCAGACACACCTACTCTAACCTGGAATCCAGGGCTGGAAGGACCATTCAAATCCCAGCCTGGCCACTCTCGAGCAGTGACCTTTGACAGATGGGACGAGCAGTGGTGCATGTCTCATAGGAATCTTATGATGATTAGAAGCAGGTAAAAGTGGGGCACATGGGTGGCTCAGTCAGCTGAGCATCCGACTTTGGCTCAGGTCATGTTTTCCCAGTTCGTGGGTTCGTGCCCTGTGTTGGGCTCTGTGCTGACAGCTCGGAGCCTGGAGCCTGCTTCAGATTCTGTGTCTCCTTCTCTCTCTGCCCCTCTCCTGTTCATGCTCTGTCTCTGTCTCTCAAAATTAAATAAACAGTAAAAAAAATTTTCAATAAATAAATAAATAAATAAAAGCAGGTAAAATGTGTATCGCGGTCTGTGTGAACAGAAGAAACTCTCAATAAGCCCGTCTACCTTTGTCTTTCATTGTTAACTCTTGACACCGGGAGCTTCCAAGCCTTGCCCAGGGTAATGTCACACTCCTGCCTCTCCCTTCTGGAATCTGCTGGTGCTTATTTGGGCCCTCCAGCCTCCCAGAAACACTTTCTAACATCTAAACCTAAATCCGGGCACTGCCCGAAGCTTCCCATTTGGCCTTTGAGGACCATTCTTTCCTCCCTCCCTTCTAAGCAACTGTCCGTTAACTGAAGAGCCTCCTCTCTTCGCCAGTCGATTCCTCACTCCTGGTCTTCTCGCTCCCTATCTAGGCCAAAGTCTAGATTGGAGAGGAAATTTCCCTCAAGTTTAGAAAATGTGAAATGTGGCCAGCTTGGGGGGGAGGAGGTGGGGAAGGAATCATGCCTGTTCCTTTATGTTTTTCCCCCACATAAATTCATGCCCTTGGAAATGACTCCGTACTCTCGTGCGGTTTCTCAACCTTCTTTTAACTCCCTTTGAAAGATACAAGTATCTCCTCCCACGCCCCACCGCCAGCTTTTTCAACGTTTGGACATCAGTGGAAGAATCTGTCACAGGATTCGGCCAGGTGAGTGAGGGCGGGTCTTTATCTGTCTATGTACTTCTCTCTGCCTGACCTGCTCCCTCCGCCCTTCCCTCAAGCAGTCAACCACTATTCAGTCTTAACATCACAGCTCAGATGTGGTCTTACTCATGAAAACCTTCCCTAACTCCTAACTCCTTAGACTTAGTCAGTTCGCCCATTACATGATCTCATAGACTCCAAAATTTATCCTGCAAGGTACTTATCACAATTTGTCATTGCGTGACTATTGATATAATTCTTCAGTGACTGTCTCTCTTCCCCACCTTAGAGGAAGCACCGAGAAAATAAGCACCATCCTTTTTTTTTAAGATTTTATTTTTTTAATGTTTATTATTTTTGAGAGAGAGAGAGAGAGAGAGAGAGAGAGACAGAGACAGAGCACAAGTAGGGAAGAAGCAGAGAGAGAGGGAGACACAGAATCTGAAGCAGGCTCCAGGCTCTGAGCTGTCAGCCCAGAGCCCGATGGGGGACTCGAACCCACGAACCGTGAGATATGACCTGAGCTGAAGTCAGACACCCAACTGATTAAGCCATCCAGGTGCCCCTAAAGATTCTATTTTTATGTGGTCTCTATACTTGAGGCTCGAACTCACACCCCCAAGATCAAGAGTCTCATGTTCTGCCAGGTGAGCCTGCCAGGCACTCCCAGGTAAGCCCCATCCTATCTGATACACGGTTGTATCCCCTGTACCCAGCCCAGTGTCTGCCACACAAGATGTGTTCAAAAAATACTTGGGTTGTACGTGTATCTGCACGGGGAGGGGGGGTTCACAGGCCGTCTGCTTCTTAGTGGAGTCAGATATCAGTGTTGAATCTGGTTTCCATCTTTGCAAGTTTAGAAACTTCATTTTTCATGGAAGCCCAGAATGTAAGAAATGGTTCATAGTAACCACACTTACAGGGTGTCGACTTCCTTGTCTTAACGTCCTTGGAAAAGTAAACTAGTTAGTTTTCAGAAGCCCATCTGAGGAAGAAAGAAAGAGGATGGTTTTGAGAGAAATTTACATCTTCTAGGCTCCTTGCAAGATCTTGCCGTCTTAACGACTAGAGCTTTTTTCACCTCCATTAGACTCCATTGAAGGCAGGCTTAGTGAAAGTCATCGTGCATCCTAGGAGCTCAATAAATACCTGAATAAGTATCTGTGAATCTTGTTGTTTGAATGACTGACAAATGTACTTATGAATGAATGTACTTATGTGTTGGCTCCCTATTTTCTAGACCCCCATGTACAGGATTATCTTTTGTTTTGACATTACCGGTCCTGACCTCTATCATGGATGTTTGGGAAGAACTGGTAACTATGAGCCACTCCCACAAGACTACAAATTCCATAAAGTTAAGAATCATCATCATCAGAATTTTTTTAAAAATCATTATTGGGGCGCCTGGGTGGCTCAGTCGGTTAAGCATCCGACTTTGGCTCAGGTCATGATCTCATGGTTTGTGGGTTCGAGTCCCATGTCGGACTCTGTGCTGACAGCTCAGAGCCTGGACCCTGCTTCGGATCCTGTGTCTTCCTCTCTCTCTGACCCTCCCCTGCTCATGCTGTCTCTCTCTCTCTCTCTCTCTCTCTCAGAAATAAATAAAACATTTAAAAAATTTTAAAATAGCATTATCATCAGCATCATGGCCAACATTTATCATGTGCTTTTCCATACCAGGCACTGTGCTGAACCCTTCACAACTAGTATCTAATTCAATCCCCATAAGAACCTTGTGAGTAGCATCCTCATTGTATAGATAAGGGAATGATGGTCAGAGAAGATAAGGAACATGTGGAAGATGACCTAGCTAATATGTTGTAGACTCAAGATTTTTTTTTTCTTGAGAGAGGACCTGTGTACATGCACATTAGTGGGAGAAGAGCAGAGAGAGGGAGAGAGAGAATCTTAAGCAGGCCCCACACTCAGCAAGGAGCCCATTGTGGGGCCTGATCTCACCACCTTAAGGTCATGATATGAGGCAAAATCAAGTTGGAGGCTTAACCGACTGAGCCCCCAGGGGCCCCTAGAGTCAAGATTTGAACACAAACCTGTCTCACTGCGGAGCCTGTATTCTTCTCTTTTTCATTAATTAATTAATTAATTTTTAAATTTACATCCAAGTTAGTTAGCATATAGTGCAATGATGATTTAAGGAGTAGATTCCTTAATGCCTCTTACCCATGTAGCCCCTCCCCCCTCCCACAGCCCCTCCAGCAGCCCTCTGTTTGTTCTCCGTATTTAAGAGTCTCTTATGTTTTGTCCCCCTCCCTGTTTTTATATTATTTTTGCTTTCTTCCCTTATGTTCATCTGTTTAGTATCTTAAAATACTCACATGAGTGAAGTCATAGGATATGTATCTTTTTCTGACTAATTTCACTTAGAATGATACCCTCCGGTTCCATCCATGTAGTTGCAAACGGTAAGATTTCATTCTTTTTGATTGCCGAGTAATACTCCATTGTGTATATACACCACATCTTCTTTATCCATTCATCCATCAACGGACATTTGGGCTCCTTCCATACTTTGGCTATTGTCAATAGCGTTGCTATAAACACTGGGGTGCAGGTGCCCTTCTGAAACAGCACACCTGTGTCCCTTGGAAAAATACCTATTAGTGCAATTGCTGGGTCATTCTTTTCTTTCTTTCTTTCTTTCTTTCTTTCTTTCTTTCTTTCTTCCTTTCTTTCTTTCTTTCAGTTTATTTATTTATTTTGAGAAAGAGAGAGAGAGAGCACACACACATGCACACAAGCCCGGTGAGGGACAGAGAGAGAGGAGAAAGAGAATCCCAAGCAGGCTCCACCCTGTCAGTGCTCGATCTCACAACTCTGGGATCATGACCTGAGCAGAAATCAAGAGTTGGACGTTTAACCCACCTGAGCCACTCAGGCGCCCCCACCTGTATTCTCATGTATCATGTGCAGGGCACCCCCCACTGTGCTCATCTCGGTAGCCCTGTAACACTTGGAAATGGACTTGGGACTGGGCATTTCAAATATGTGTCCATAGTCAATTCTTGGCCATGAGCAGCAGAAAACAGCACCGGTCGTCGTAAACAGAAAAGAGATACCACTGTTACAAAAAATTTATAAGAAGCGGGAGAACCAGACAAAAATTAAGATAGGGACAGAGGCTCAGGGATCATCTCCTAGCCAGAGCAATCCAACCAGGATGCTTCAGCCAAATCCTCAATACACATCGATCCTGACTTTTCTTTCATCCTTACCTCATTTCTTTACAATTTAAAATCCAGGATGAGGGTATCTTGAAGATCAACCGAAGTCATTTGCACTAAGTGTGTGCTTGGGAAGAAGTTGGTCTCTAGACCTTTCTATTTCCCCAGGGGGGAGGCGAGGCTTGCTTTGACTCACACAGTGGGAAGATCCCCTGAATAGAGATGCTCGGCAGTCACAAACACTGTCCTCTGGACCGTGGGTGATTTAATTCAGGCCTGTTACGATGACTCAATCACAATTTTTGTGATATTTTTGTCCCTGTGCTGGTATTAGAGAAACCCCAGACACAAGTTAGCATTGGCCACAGTTTCTACATGGGATTCAATTTCACGTTGGCTTTAGGTGATTTTGTTTTTAAGCTTATTTATTTATTTTGAGAGAGAGGGAGAGAATCCCAAGCAGCCTACACACTGTCAGCGTGGAGCCCAACACGGGGCTCTAGCTCACTTGACTTCATGACCTGAGCCGAAATCAAGAGTCAGCAGCTCAACCAACCGAGCCACCCAGGTGCCCCACCTTTTGTTTTTTTAGACTCCACGCCCGACATGGGGCTTGAACTCAAGACCCTGAGATCAAGAGTCACATACTCTACTGACTGAGGCAAATGGGTGCCCCAAGAGTTGCCTTTTGATTACCGTTAGGCAAGCTATCATCATAACATAGGGACAGACACTTCCTGCCTCTATGGGATTTGGGTACACTTGGTTTTCCTGGCACTCACCTGCCAGATCTGTGTTAACATTATCTTCGGGTGAAGGCCAATAAGGGAGGTGTGAGTGCAGCTGGCCCAGCTGTGTCTGGGGATGGCAGGAGCTCCATGTTTTGATTCCAAAATGAAGCTGTAGTGGTCTGGGGTAGTGGGGAGGGAGATAAAACCCATTGGCTGCTGGAGGCCTCCCTGTGTGGATTTAGAAGTAGAAGTAGGGGCCAACTAGCAGTGCTGTTTGATGAAAAATACACTATCTCTGTCCCTGAACCCTGTTCCCAACATCCTCATTGGATTCTTTCTTTCTCCTTTCTTTTTCTTTCTTTCTTTCTTTCTTTCTTTCTTTCTTTCTTTCTTTCTTTCTTTCTTTCTTTCTTTCCTTCCATGAGAGAGCACTCAGGGTGGGGTCCAGAGAGGGGCAGAGGGAGAGGGAGAGAGAACCCCAAGCAGGTTCCATACTCAGTGCAGAACCAGACTCGGGGCTCAGTCTCACCACCATGAGATCATGACCTGAGCAGACATCAAGAGTTGGATGCTTAACCCTCCTCATCAGGGAAATACAAATCAAAACCACACTGAGATACCACCTCACGCCAGTCAGAGTNAAAAAAAAAAAAAAAAAAAAAGAGTTGGATGCTTAACCGACTGAGCCACCCAGGCACCCATCTTTTTTTGAATATAACATCTTTTAAGGAGTCGAGAAAACCTGAAAATGGCTATAATAAGGCACCTACATGACAGCTATCCCAGCTCTCTGTGACACACGTGACCAAGCTTACAAAGAACTTCAAGGTCAGAAGACACCACAGTCTAGGCCACAGCACCTTCAGCTCACCGGCTGTCAGAACCACTTTTCAAAGCGACATAGGGTTAGTTTTAGGGCAAGTGAGTTGCTTTATTCCCCCCTCCCCGATACATGGCAATCAGCCTCTTCTAGGCGGTCTTCAGTCTGTTATATTATTACAAAAGCTTGGCTTGTATAGGATTTTTCAAAAAGTTCTTATTGTGAAAATTCTCCAACACAAAGTTGCAAGAATAGTACCATGAATACCCATATACCCACCACCAGAATTTAACCATTGTTAACCTTCTATTTGTTTCATATATATTATATATATTTCTGCTGAAGACTCCTCCAAAAAATAAGGACATCTTCTACATAACCACAAGGCCACTATTTTATTACCAAAAAATTAACATTTACCAATATCGTTTTATGCTATTTTTTCAGTTTAATCCTCGAAAAGTCACAGATAGATGCTAGTGTTTCTGAACCAGGATCCAATCAAACGTCTTGGGCTCTTAAGCAGGGCTGAGACTAAGGTGAGATGAGTTAAAGGCAGCAGAAGGCTCAGTATCCCAGTAACATAACGCCTTAATGTAATATTTTTTAAAACCCAAGTTGGCAACAGCCCGCTTTTGCAAGTGAAGTTTTACGGGGCTGGATTAAGTTGAGTGATGGAGATTTATGCCAGTGCCCGACTGTTATTTAAACTTTTGATATTTTGTTCACCGTGGAATTTTTTAAAATTAATTTTTGTTTTTTCACATATCACATTCAAATATTTTCCTGATTACTGAGTCTTTCGGCATCCTCTTAAATTCTACAGTCGAGGCAAGTGCCTCGCTCGCCCCGCCCGGGTGCCAGTCCTGTTCTTAACTCTCTTTTAACACAGGTCGGCCCTCCCCTACTTATTCCTGACTTTGACTTTTTTTAAATTCTTTCATTGAACATTTATGGAGCACACAGCCAGCTAGCCAGACAAAACTCTCTGCAGATAAAAGTAAAACCCCTGATAGAAGGAAGAAGCCTTCTAATACCGGACATGACAACGCAATACACAGAAGCAATAACGTGCCCCAGAACCAGAACAGGGAGGGACTGAGGACGTTTCCCTCCCGCGCAGCCAGCTGGGAATGTTCCTGATCCCCAGCTGAGGCTGGCTGGCTTCTTTCCTCACGATGTCCTCTATTTCTCGCACTCCCCCCCAAACTGGACCTGAAAGCTTAACTAGATTCGGGTTAACCATTTGGCACAAGAGGTCTTCAGACGCGATGCAGTGTACAGCGTATTATTACATCATCTCAGGAGACACATGAGGTCTGGTTGCTCCTTCTTTAGATAACTCTAATTTCATTGATTCCGAGTCAATATGCGGATTGGATTTGGAGAGGGACCATTCTATTGACTGCATACCCAACGCAGAAGGAACTAGACACTCAGATGAGGACATGACCCAACTGGGGGATTCCTAGCAGGTAATACATTTCTTATTCATTTCATGAAACAATATGCGTGTCTTGTATAAAATTAGCTTATGTGTTGGGGACCCTCACGATTGAATATTGTTGTTTTTTGGTTTTTTTTAAGTTTATTTATTTATTTTGAGAGAGAGAGCGCACAAGCGAAGGAGGGGCAGAGAGAGAGGGAGAGAATCCCAAGCAGGTTCCACACTCAGTACAGAGCCTGACACAGGGCTTGATCCCATGAACTTTGAGATAGTGAACTGAGCTGAACCCATGAATCAGATGCTTAACTGACTGAGCCACCCAGGGGCCCCAAATATTGTTGATAACGAAGTTTATCATTTAATTTTTATTTAAAAGTTTAAAAAAATTTTATTAGATTTACAGAAAAGTTGCCAAGATTTGCTATATATTCTTCACTGATTTCTCCTGATGCTAAAATCTCATATAACCACGGTTCATTTGTCAAAATGAAGACATTGACACTGATACATGAATATTAACTAAACTGCAGACTCCATTCAGATTTCATCAATTTGCACACTACTGACTTTTTTCTCTTTCAGGGTACTATGATGCGTTTAATAAGTTTCTTTCCTGCCTTCCTCTTGTTCTTGAGGCTGAAGTGATTTTTCTTAATGTTTATTTATTTTTGAGAGAGAGAGACAGAGTCTAAGTGGAGGAGGGGCAGAGAGAGGGAGAGACACAGAATCCAAAGCAGGCTCCAGGCTCTGAGCTGTCAGCACAGAGCCCAATGCAGGGCTCGAACTCATGAACCGTGAGATCATGACCTGAGACAAGGTCAGACGCTTAACCAACCGAGCCACCCAGGCGCCCTTGAGTTATTAACTTTTAAACCTCCAATACTTCCAAATTATTGAGTCGAACGTTCCTGGAGAAAGACTATTAATGGAATACACTTGGCGTTCAGACAGCCATGGTTTCTGCCAGCCCAGCGTCTGTTCCCCTTCTTCTTCTCCAGGTAGCATCACCTTGATCTTGTTCTTGGCCTAAGACTTGGCGGGATTATCAGGCAGGATGACTTCTCGCTGTGCCAAGCAGAAGCAGGTAACCCATGCTGGGCCAACTGTGCTCTGTCGACACCCCGGGGAAGGGGAACACGGACAGAAAGGAGCAGGGGCTGACCTCTCCTGACAGCTGTGAAGTACTAACCTTCAGCTCCCACGACTTCCTTCCCCAGAGCTGCTCTGATTCTCGTCCCCATTATGATGACGTCCTTTATGTCCTCTGACTGGCCCCACATCTTTCCTGTGAGTTCCACCTCCCTCTCCCCCTTAATTTATGTATTTTAATTTAATTTAATTTTGTTTTTATTTTGAGAGAGAGAGAGAGAAACAGAGCACGAAGGAGAGGGGCAAAGGGAGAAGGAGAGAGAACCTCAAGTGGGCTCCACGCCCCACATGGTGCCTGATGCAGGGCTCGACCCCTTGACCTGGGATCATGACCTGTGCCAAAATCAAGAGTCAGATGCTCAACTGACTGAGACACCCAGGCACCCCTCTCCTCATTAATTTAATCAGTGAAGGACAACAGAGAACCCTATTTGATATGGGAAATTATTTTATAAAAAAGACCCTCCGGGGGGCGGGGGGGTTGTCAATCCCAGGAAGACATTTAATAATGCATNCGAGATCATGACCTAAGCGAAAGTCGGACACTTAACCGACTAAGCCACCCAGGCGCCCCGGATAAAAAATTTTTAATGTTTATTTATTTTTGTAGGAGAGTGAGTGAGTAGGAGAGGTGTGGAGAGAGAGGGAACAGAAGATCCAAAGCGGGCTCTGTGCTGTCAGCTGTCACCCACCAACATGGGGCTCGAACCCATGAACTGTGAGATCATGACGTGAGCTTGAAGTCAGATGCTCAACCAACTGAGCCACAGGTGTGCCCCCAATTTTTTGTAAATAAATAATTAAAAAAAAATACCCTGGTGTCATCATGTCTAAAACCAGACTCTCCACCTGAAAGAGATACCTGAGCTTTGAGAGTGATGACCCCAGTTCTCAAAAAATCTGTGAAAGACAAAAAAGCAGAGAGAGACCCCACCAAATAAATGCCCAGCAAGATTTGGTGAGAATCATTGCTGCTCGTTCCACATATAACCTCGGGTAAATCTCTCAACATCTCTGAACCCGTTTCCTCATCAGCAAACTGGAGGGTGATGCTACGCCTCCTTCCTAAAGTGTGAGCATTGGAGGAATCCAATACTTTCAGCACCTTGGATGTGCCCAGATCCTTGGACTGCTCGTTGCTACTGCAGTGACTTCAACAAAGGAGTTGAGCTGGCTTGGCCATGGGAATGATTTGTTTATCAGGCTCTATTTGGTGCCCAAGTATACAAAGCTAGCTGACACTTTGTAGGACGCTGAGCAGTTTGGGGACCTGGGACCACGAGCATCTTACATAGTGGAATATTTGCGTGGCCAGCAGCTCAGAAGGGAGCAATGCATATTCCCGTCACATCCCCCTGAGAGTCCCACAGCTCAACGAGAAGGAAGAATTGGGTCTTTACACCAAGTACAAAACCTTAGGATCCCTCCAGAGACAATAGCAGTCAGTCCTATCAGTGGTCACGGGACATACAAAGGAGCTTCCCATCTTCAGCAAATTCCTTAGCTCCTAACACAGCTGCATTGTAAAGCCAGATTCCCGAATACAGGTTGTTCTCTCGTATTTCTGTAAAGGAGGCCTATTCTGCCAGGATATCCTTCCCACGCACAAGACATCAATCAGGGCAGGGCCATCACTGGAGTTGTGCAGTGTACAACATGCACAACCATACACAGCAGCCCTGGGTAAAAAGAATGGGTTCCAGAGTCACAGACACCCGAGTCTAAAATCTCATTCCTGCCATTTATTCTCAGTAAAACCATGAGTAAATTGACCTTTCTCAATCTCACTTTCCTATTTGTGAAGTTGGAAATTTACAGTGGCGACCTCTCAGTGGCGTTGTGAGGATTAAAAGAAAATAATACGTATGTAAAGATTTTTCACACAGTGCCTGGCACATAGAACATGCTTCATTGTCTCCTCTCCTAAAGGCTTTCTTAATCCCCCCTCCCTCCCTGAGCTGGGTCAAATGCCCCTCCTACATGCTCCTATCTCCTCGTGTGCTGTCTCTAAGGTAGCTGAGATTCCTCGCAGAACCGTGATCTCTCGAAGTCAGGGACTGTCTCCCACATTTGGATTGCCAGCACCTAGAACAATGTCTGCCACCTAGGTGACACTCACTAAGTACCAGCTGAAGAAACGAATAGCTAAACGCTGCCTTCAGTGGGACCCAAGGGAAAAGATTGCCCCTCTTATTTTCCATTAGGAGCCAGCAATGGGGGAAAGAGGCAGAGAAATGAGGAAGGAGAGCGTGGGCTGGATGCTTGCCAAAAGCAGGTCAGCCCCTTCCTGTGGCCATTTTTTGGGGGGGGAGAAAAACCAAGTGAAACCCTGTACCAAGCCGGGCCTAAGAAGATAAACAAGCCAAGGGTTCTGCTGAGACAGTGGCCCGATTCTCCCTGACCAGGGGAAAGCGGGGCCCGGGGGGCACCAGACAAACACCCCCTTCCAATGTCCTTCCCTGAAGCTCACCTNCCCCCCCCCCCCTCCCCCCCCCCCCCCCCCCCCCCCCCCCAGTCTCTTTCCTTCATAGAAGCCGTCTTCAGATCCGAGACCGTCTCTTACCCGGTGAGATCTCCGAAGGCTGGCCGGAGCTGCAGGGAGTCTGAATCACCCCTAACCACAATGGCCTCGGAATGACAGAGGGTTTCTGTTTCCACGGTGGGCTCTAAAGTGGGTTTTGTTTGTGGCGCAGTTTGACTTCACGTGGCCCCTGCCATCTGGGAGCTGAGATGAGCGGTGTGTGGAGATCAAATGAGCAACTTCAAAACACCCATGAAAACGTGTAAAAACAAAACGACAGCAAAAAGTACAGAGTTGGGGGAGATGTGGTTTAACGGGAGCACGTGTGACAAATGATTTAGCAGCCCAGACACCTGGGGACGCAGCATGAGTCAGCTGAAGGATGTGGGTGCCAAAAAAAAAAGAAAGAAAGAAAAAAAAGAAAGCAATACAACCTCAGGCAAACTGGACTCGGTGAAGCTTCCAGAAAAAGAAAGGCGATGGCGAGCTCTGCTCCGTGCTGGTCAGACCACCCTGGAGGAGGTTTGGCTCTTCCGGATGTCCCATCATGAGGGGAAAGGGCGTGTCCTGAATGGAGTTACTAAGATTGGGGGTGAGATGGGGGTGGGGCAGCGGAGGGACTCAAAACGGGGTCTAAAGTTGGACAAGAGGAAGAGAGGAGTGACCTGGAGGGGAAAGGGCTTAGGTGGAGGGATGGGGGGGGAGGGTCTGCTGCCTGTAACCTCTGCTTGGAAAGCCTTCTCCTTCTCTCTGCCTGATCCCTTAGGCTTCCGCGGTCACCGCCTCCAAGAAGCCTTCCCTCCCCTCCCTAAGCAGAACCAACCATGCCTCCGTAGGGACCCCCTTCCTCTGCGTCTGGGGGTCAGGTGCTGTCATCACGCCCCCCTGACACGGATCGACATTGGTTGAGCAGAGTCCCCATTCTATTTACCCGGGGCCCTGGCACAGTGACGATTCCTCAGCTCACATCTGATTACTTACATGGTTGGCATGAAAACTGTCATTGAGCACGAGGAAGAGATTGTAGTCTTTCTGTGGGGCTCAAAAAGACGGAACTGGAAAAAAGGGCGGAGATTACGAGACGGTGTATTTCAGCTCAAAATTAGGAAGTACTTTATAATAATGATGACAATGGCTTGGCAGAGCCTTTTAGTCCAAGTTAATCTAAAACTTAGTAGTCTTCTTTTTTTAAACTTTTGAAAAATGTTTTTATTTGTTTTTGAGAGACAGAGAGAGACAGAGCACCGGCGGGGAAGGGGCAAAGAGAGAGGGAGACAGAGAATCTGATGCAGGCTCCAGGCTCATGGCAGAGCCCGATATGGGGCTTGATCCCATGCCCCTGAGATCATGACCGGAGCCAAAATCAAGAGTCAGACACTTAACTGACTGAGCCACCAGGCACTCCAACAAATTAATTTTTATCACAGAGAGGGTGCCTGGCTGGCTCAGTCGGTACAGCATGTGACTCTTGACCTTTGGGTTGTGGATTTGGGCCCCCCATAGGGCATAGAGATTACTTTTTTAAAAAATAAAGATACAAAATGTTAATTTCCATCACAAAAACAATATGTGTATTAGTGTATAGATTGTAAGTTGCTTGAGCAATTTCCTAAGCATTTAAAAGTTGATGTAATGGAAATCTGAATGTCCATATCTGTCCGTCTCACTGTCCTCTGTGGTTAGATCTGATGGTGTATTCTCAAATTCCCATGAAGAAGATAAGGAAGCCAAACACATAGATGTTCGTTAACTTGTCCATGGTCGCACACCCAGAAAGTCTCTAAGCTTTGGTTTAAACCTAAAAACCCGGTCGTTACTTTTTGTGCCACATTTCACTGCACCTGCTGTCTCCTGGGTGTCCCCTGGTCAGGGACGCTGGGGCGGTGGTGTTCAATCCTGGCTGTACATAAACTTCACCTTGGGAAGCGTTGACAAATTCCTGATGCCCAGGCTCGAACTCCAGGGATTATGATCTAATTGGTCTGGAGTTTGATTCTGTTGTGCAGGGTTGAAAAACTGCCAGCACTGGGTGGGGGTCAGATCATGCCTTTCTTCCAAATATTACATTATCACTTGGGCTAAATGAAATGGACTCTTGTTACCAAGCAACTGGGGACTCAGAATGTATAATGTATACATGGGTTCCTCTTTGTTATCTTGGGCCCCATGGAGGTCTGAGCTTATCTTGAAAGGCAAGTAGATGGTGGCTAGGCTAGGAAGGAAGTGAAGTCCAGTTAGAAGGAAAGACTCAGAAGACACCTAATGCCGAGGATAGAATTTCAGGAATATAAATTATTAACAAGAGGCCTTTTACAGAAGTCCTCTCTCAGATTCTCTAGCTGCTGGACTATTTTCTCGCCTCCCTCATTCACATCACCAGCCCCTACTCAACTGTCCACTTTGGCCAAAGACACCTTTCTCCACACAGATACAAAGAATAACCAAGAAAGGGATCTAGGGCAAAGAGCTGCTGGAAGGAGAGGTCCCCATGGAGGAGGAAGGGAGACAGAGAGAATTCCTTTTAAGTTAATTATTGGTTGTTGTCTTCTACTTCTTGAACGTGACATTGCCCTTAAGTTGAACCATGGGGCCATGCTGCCAATCGGGCATTATAGGCATAAGAAGACTCGTCGGGGTTTCTACATGGCTTTCCTCTGAAATCACACTGTACCTTGTCTACCCCGCTCAGCAGTGTAAGCACACAGCTGCTATCAGCACTAATCCTAGAGGCAGGATGCTATGACGGTCATTCATTGGAAAATGCTGACTGAAGGACTGGGCCATGCATGGATCAGGGCATTAAAGATGAAGCTATGAACAAAGCACAGGGCTTGTCTTCATGAAGCTCTCCAGAGAGAAAAGCAGATCATCTCCACTGGGACAGGCATGGGGCTGATGTCATAATCCTCAATAGGCTCCTCATGAAAATGCTAGAGAGGGGCTTTCAAGGTGTTGAAAGATGGGAGTTCTGATCCTGGAATTTTATACCCAGCTAAACTACCTTTTGCATGTGGGAGTGAATTGAAGACAGTGTTGTGTACTCTAGGAGGCCCTCAGAGGACTCCCCACACAAACATCTGCTTTGAAGACATTGTTGGAGGAAGCTCTGCAGCAAGGAGAGAAAGAAAGCCAGAGCATGTTTTGAGTATATGGTTAGCTAGGTTCTTTGCTATGTAAATAAATGATGACAAAAAAAGAAAAAAGATTATAATAAGCCACAACCCAAACTCTAGGCAATACTTATAGCAGAAAAGAAAGAGCGTCCGGGTGGCTCAGTCGGTTAAGTGTCTGACTTTGGTTCAGATCATAATCTCATGGTTCATGAGTTCGAGCCCCACAGCAGACTCTGCACTGATAGCTCAGAGGCTACATAGAATCTGCTTTGGAGTCTCCATCTCCCTCTCTCTCTGCTTCTCCCCTGCTTGTCCTCTCTCTTTCATTCTCAAAAATAAATAAACATTAAAAAAAAAAAGGAAAGACCAGAGCTAGTGAAATGTATCTGGTACATGTCTCTTTGGGAGAAAATAAATAGATATTGATACTTTTAAGAAGTTAAATGGAGATGAGTATACATAATACATGTGAAAAGTAAACCCCAGGGAAATAAAAATAGAATGTACGACTTTTCCAAACAGCAGAAGAAAATCTGTTCTGGCCAGGGCACCTGGTGGCTCAGTGGGTGAAGCATCCGACTTCGGCTCAGGTCATAATTTCATGGTTTGTGGGTTCGAGCCGCATGTCGGGCTCTGGGCTGACAGCTAGCTCAGAGCCTGGAGCCTGTTTCAGATTCTGTGTCTCCCTCTGTCTCTGACCCTCCCCTGCTCATGCTGTCTCTCTCTCTCTCTCAGAAATAAATAAAAAACATTAAAAAATTAAAAAAAAAAAAGAAAATCTGTTCTAACCAATGAAAGGTGGGAAAGAGTAAAAAAAAGAAACAAGATGAAAGTATGAAATAGGGGTGCCTGGGTGGCTCAGTCAGTTAAGTATCTGAATCTTAATTTTGGCTCAGGTCATGATCTCATGGTACATGAAACTGAGCCCCACACTTCTAGGGATTCTCTGCCTCTCTCTCTCTCTCTCTCTCTCTCTCTCTCCCTCAAAATAAATAAACATTAGAAAGACTATTTTTAAAAAGTATGAAATAGAAAACATGAAATTAAATAGTAGATAGTCCTAATATGCTGGTGATTAGAATTTATGTAAACGGGTTAAATTCACCAATAGAAAGATTCTCAAATTGGATTTTTTTGTTTATTTATTTATTTTGAGAGAGAGGGGGAGAGAGAGAGCACACACATGTGTGAGCTGGGGAGGGCCAGAGTGAGAGATGGGCAGAGAGAGAGAATCCCAGGCAGGCTCCATGCTGTCAGCGCAGAGACTGACCCAGGGCTCGCTCTCGCCAACTGTGAGATCATGACCTGCGCCGAAATCAAGAGTCGGATGCTTAATCGGGTAAGCCATGCAGGCGCCCCACAAATTGGATTTTTAAAATCATTTAACAATTCCAGGAATGCAAGGGTGGTTCAGTATTCACAAATCAATGTGATACATCACATTAACAAGAGGAGGGATAAAAACTGTATGACCATTTTGGGGCGCCTGGGTGGCTTAGTTGGTTAAGCATCTGACTTTCGCTTAGGTCATGATCTCGTGGTTCGTGGGTTCGAGCCCCGCGTCGGGCTCTGTGCTGACTGCCAGCTCAGAGCCTGGAGCCTGTTTCAGAGTCTGTATCTTCCTCTCTCTCTGACCCTCCCCTGCTCACGCTGTCTCTCTCTCTCTCTCCTAGAAATAAATAAAAATATTTTAAAAAACCTGTATGACCATTTCAATAGATGCAGAAAAACATTTGACAAAGTACAACATCCATTTATAACAATAATAAAAAAAACTCAACAAACTAGGTTTAGAGGGAACACACCTCAACCTAAGAAAGGCTGTATATAAAACATCTACAGCTAACATCATGCTTCATGATGAAATACTGAGACCTTTTTAAAAAGAATCTAACTTTATACTTACTATAAGAGAAGAATTTAAAACAAAAGGATTTAAAAACTTGAAAGGAACAGAGATGAGAAAAATACACTAGGCAAGCAGGTGTTCCAAAAAGAAGCCAGGGAAACAAGTTCAATAGCTGACAAAATGGAAGAGAGCATCCCAAGAGACAAAGGGAAGCCATAAAAGGAGCAGAAGAAACATGGACATGAACTTGCACCCAATATTACAGCTCCACACTAAAAAAAATTTAACAACTGGAAGAATTATGGAGAGAAAAAAATAGATTGACATTTCTAGGTATTAAAACATCCCTTTCAGAAACTATATCTCAAATAAGCAAAAAAAAAAAAAAAAAAAAAAACCTAAGGAAAAATAAAGAATTTATGAATAACAAGCCTGATCTAATAAATATAGATATAATTGTTCAGTTAACACTATCTACATACTCTTTTTTTTTTTTGAAAATACATGTAAAACAATCACCAAATGGACCCTGAACTAGACTACAAAGAAAACCTTGGTGAGTTTCAAAGAACTAAAATCATGCAGACTTTCTGGTGCNTCAGCTCAGGTCATGATCCCAGGGTCGTGGGATCGAGCCCAGCATGGGGCTCTGTGCTGGGCATGGAGCCTGCTTAAGATTCTCTCTCTCCCTCTCCTTCTTCCACTGCCCTTCCCCTGCTCTACTAGTGCATGCTCTCTCGCAAAAATAAAAAATAAAAAATAAATAAAATAATCCAGACTTTTTCCACCTGCAATGTAAAAAAATTAAAAATAAATTCCAAAGTTTGCTTAAAAAGTCCCATATGACTGGGGGTGGCTGGCTCAGTCTGGTCTCAGAGCATGTGACTCTTGATCTTGGGGTCATGAGTTCAAGTCCCATGTTGGGTATAGAGATTACTTAAATAAAAATAAATAATTTTTTAAAAAGTCACATATGACTTTAAACTAAAACATGTCTAAATAACTCTTCAGATGAAAAGAAAAATCATATGGGGAATTCTTAAATACTTAGAACAAAATGAAAGCATTTTGTGTCTAAAGGTATCTAAAGCTATAATTAGATATGAACTTACAGATATAAATACAGTAATAAGAAAACTGTAACAATTTTTTAAGTATATTTGTTTTGAGGGAGTGTGGGGGGAGGGGCAGAGAGAGAGAATCCCATGCAGGCCCCACCCTGTCAGCACAGAGCCTGATGCAGGGCTTGAACTCACAAACAGTGAGATCATGACCTGAGCCAAAATCAAGAGTTGGACACTTAACCGACTGAGCCACCCTGGTGCCCCTTAAACTGTGTTTACTGAAATATAACTGATACACAATTGGCCGAACATTTTAAAGTACACCATTTCATCAGTTTTGACATATGTATATACCTGTGAAACCACCACCACAAAAAGGTAATAAACATTACCTATCATCCCCAAAAGTTTCCTTGTATTCTTTTGTAACCCTTCTCTCTTACCCCTCTCTATATCCTTGCCCCAAGCCATAGGGCAACTGCTAATCTTTTTATCACTGTAGGTGAACTTGCACTTCAAGAATTTTATGTAAATAGAATCATACAGTAATCTTTCCTTAATGTTGAGATCCATCCACATCGTTACATGTAGCAATGTTTAATTCTTTTTTTTTACTGTCGAGTAGTATTCTGTTGTATGGATTTCTGATTTTTTATCCATTCACTTGTTGATGGACATTTGGGCTGTCTCCAGTTTGGGTTAATATAAACAAACCCTATATGAATATTCATCTACAAGACTTTGTATGTATGGACTTATACTTTCAGTTCTCTTGGATAATTACCTAGAAACTGAATGACCAGGTCGTATAGTAGGTACATGTTTAACCTTTAAAGAAACTGCCAAACTTCAGCTCAGGTCACGATCTCACTGCTCGTGGTTTGAGCCCCACATCAGGCTCCGTGCTGACAGCTTGGAGCCTGGAGCCTGCTTCAGATTCTGTCTCCATCTCTCTGCCCCTTCCCTGCTCGCTCTCTGTCTCTCTGTCTTTCTCTCTCTCTCTCTCAAATATAAAAAATGAGACATTAAAACATTTTTTTAAAAAAGAAACTGTCAAGCTGTTTTCCAAAGTGATTTTACCATTTTACCTTCCCACCAGCATATGAAAGTTTCAGTTGCTCTACCACCTCAAAGACTTAGGATGATTAATCTTTTTCATTTTAGCCATTCTAATAGGTATGTAGTGGTATATAATTGTGGTTCTAATTTTCACTTCCCTAATGACTAAGGATATTGTCTTTCTTTTTATNAGACAGAGCACGAGCAGGGGAGGGACAGAGAGAGAATGAGACACAGAATCTGAAGGAGGCTCCAGGCTCTGGGCTATCAGCGCAGAGCCCAACATGGGGCTCGAACGTATCTTCTTCAGTGAAGGGTCTGTTAAAGTATTTTGCCCTTTTTTTTTTTAAATGAGTTTCTTTTCTTCTTACTGAGTTTTGGAAGTTCCGGACATATTCTAGAAACAAGTCATTTATCAAATATGTGATTTGCAACTATTTTCTCCCAGTCTCTGGCTTCTCTTTTCGATTTCTTAACAAAGTCAAATAACAGAAATTCTTAATTTCACTGAAGCTCAACTTATCAATTTCTCCCTTAATGAATAATGTTTTGGTGTTGCTAAGAAATCTTAGTCCAATGCAAGGCCATAAATGGTTTCTCCTATGTTTTCTTCTAGAAATTTTAGTGTTTTAAGTTTTACATTTAGGTCTGTGATACATGTGAATTAAATTTCATATATGTTATGAGATATGGGTTTCTAATTGTTCTAGCACCTTTTGTTGAAAAGAAAATCCTTTTCCCAATGAATGATCTTTGCACTTTCATAAAAAAAGAAAATCAGTTGTCCATGTATGTTCAAGTCTGTTTCTGGACTCCATTCTATTCCATTGATCTATTTGTCTTCTACCAATGTTCTTGGCTTCCACTTTATGACTTTAGAAAAAGAAGAGCAAATTAAATCCAGAGTAATTAGAAGAAAGAAAATAATAATGTTTTGAGTGAAAAATCAATAAACTAAAAAAAAAAAAAGAAGGAAAACCGATGGAAAAAAATCAATGAAATCAGTGGCTGGCTCAGTCAGTAGAGCGTTTGACTCTTGATCTTGGGATTGTGGGTTTGAGCCCCAGGTTGAGTGTAGAGATTACCTAAAAATAAAACCTTAAAATTTTTTAATTAAAAACAATTAATGAAATAAAAATCTGGTTCTTTGAGAAGATCAATAAAAATCTCTACCACACTGATCAGTAAAAAAAGAGATCGAAAATAGCAGTATCAGGGATGAGAGAGCTGACATCCCTACAGATACTAAGGGGTTAATAAGGGATTTCTCTGAACAACTTTATCCTAGTAAATTTGACAACTTAAATGAAATGGACAAATTTCTTGAAAGACGCAAACTACCGAAGTTTTCTCAGTAAACAACAGATACCCTCAATGGCTCTCTGTCTGTTAAAGAAATAGAACCTGAAGTCAAAAAGTATCCCCCAGAAAAAACTCTAGGCCCAGATGGCTTCATTGGTGAATTCTCCTTGCTTAAGGAAGATACAACACCAGTTCTTTACAAACTCTTCCAGAAAACTGAAAAGGAGTGAACATTCTCCACCCCATTCCATGAGGCCAGTGTTATCCTGACACTAAATCCACACATTTGCAAGAAAAACAACAAATTACAGACCTACATCCCTCATGAAATATCTTTCTTAACAAAATTTTAGCAACATGTTCATGGATAAGATGACTTAGAGATTCTAAAGTGGCAATTCTCTCCCAAATTAATCTATGAATGTATGCAATTCCTTTAAAAATCCCAGCAGGGCGACACCTGGATAGCTCAGTCAGTTGAGCGTCCAAGACTTTTGATTTCAGCTCAGGTCATGATCCCAGAGTCACGGACTCAATCAAGCCCTGTGTTGGGCTCCACGCTGAGCATGGAGTCTGCTTGAGATTCTCCCTTTGCCTCTTTCCTCCGTTCATGCTCTCTCGGTCTTAAAAAAATTAATTATTAATTTTTAATGTTTATTTTTGAGAAAGAGATAATGTGAGCAGGGGGAGGGAGGGATAGAGAGAGAGGGAGACACAGAATCCTGAAGTAGGCTCCAGGCTTTGAGTTGTCAGTACAGGGTCTCACATTGGGCTCGAACCCATGAACCGCAAGACCATGACCTGAACCACAGTCAGACACTTAACAGACTGAGCCACCCAGGCGCCCCAGTAGGATTTTTTTTAAGTAAAATTTTATTGAAATGTAACAGTCACACAGAAAACCACCCCAATCATAAATATATAGCACAATGAATTTTTGCAAAGTGAGTGATGCTATGTAATCATGACACAGATAAAAAAGACGAAAACACTAGCAGTACCTCGGAAACAAAGTTGGTCCCCGCCAGGCCCTGGTACCTAGAGAATAACATTGTCTGTCTTGAACTTTATTTATATAGAGCAAAGATAGGGTATAATGGGAAAGAATATAATGGAAAAAATAAGGGTAGTTCCTTGATGATGCTGCTGATATGCCTTAATGATGTGCATTAAGGGATATGACTAACTCCCTCACTCCACCTGAAGTTTCCAAACCCCTACAAAACCAAGCGACTGAAACATAGACTTCTGGCGACTCTAGCTTCCCAGGTGTAGACATGTCTGAATTCCAGCGGTAGACACAATTCAGGGTCAAACTACTTCCATCTTCCTACCCCGAACCAGCTCCATCCAAATAGAACCAAGTCCCTTTTGGTACCAAAAAGAGCCTCAACTGGATGTTGGCCTCCCATTTCTTACGGTAAGGCCCTTCTCATCTCCCAGTTAGCTCATCTGCTAAATGGGTGTTCTTGTCCTGTCTAACTCACAAGGATTTGAGGAGGAAGATCAAAATAGGGTCAGGTATGTTAAAACAACGCACAAAGTATTATTAAAATAAAAACAATCAAAGGCCGCCTGGCTGGCTCAGTCGAGGGCTCACGTGACTCAATCTCCTGGTTGTGAATTCAAGCTCCACATTGGGTATAGAGATTGCTTTAAAAAAATAAGTAAAATAAAAATCATAATTTTTATTTTAAAGGAAAAATCTCCAAGCGATTTCAGCCGAGATTTTTTTTACAAAATCTTTAAATTCTTTTATTATCCTTTCACGTGAAATATTTAATAAGATGTTAGATGTAATTGGATTTGTGGGAAGAGAGGAGCTCCCAAATTGTACTCTTAAGTGCCATGGTGTGTGTATATTACTTATTTATTTATGTGTTAAACTTCAGATTACGTGTAATAAACTGTCTGTGGTACAGTGCTATTGATTTCCCTGCATTAGAAGTTGAATTAAATGTGCATTACTCTGGGGTGGGTCACCATGAGGGAAACTTAAAAAGTTTTGAGGAAGAGTAAGTGAAGTCCATTAAGACTGTCTAGGCCCTGTCTCCCATTGATCCCTCTCACCCTAGGGGATTCTTACTGCAAGTCGGTCGCACACACATCCTGGTCTTAATGCTACCGCTAATGGTACCTAATAGCAGCCGGGGTACATCACTTGCATTAAAAAGAAACAGCAGCCTCCCACAGCTGTGGCTCAGACACGTTCTAGAAAGAGTACGGCTTTTGAGCATATCTCGTGTAACATACAAAATTCCTTGGTGAGCCTTGTTTCATGTTTTCATTAGCTCATTTACTCACTGAACTAACATTCACGGGATATTTACGCTGTTCCAGGCATTTGGCCAACTGTAGTCTTCGTCACCAAATTACGATACTTCTCTCCATGATCGGTCCTTGGAAGTGAATTACGATCCCCTTGCGGTCCTCAGAGAATGTTGAGATATTGAGATATTGAGAGAAAGAGAGGGGTACAGCTCTGGGTTGTTTTCCACCTCCGTGACCTGCCTGCTGGGTGAGCCTATCTGGGTCAGATTATCTTTCAGAAATGATTGAGCTGCTCTTTGTGGCCTCATATGTGAACAGTATGTTTAAATGTAATGTGTGTTTGAAGAAAATTACATGAACTGTGTTTAGGGCAGAAACTTTGACGTGGAGACTCATGACATCAGTGTAGGGGATTATTAGAATTCTCTGTATTTAAAAAAATAAAAAGGGGGCATCTGGGGGGCTCGGTCGGTTAAACGTCTGACTTTGGCTCAGGTCACGATCTCACGGTTCGTGAATTTGAGCCCCACATGGGGCTCTGTGCTGACAGCTCAGAGCCTGGAGCCCGCTTTGGAATCTGTGTCTCCCTCCCTCTCTGCACCTCCCCTCTTAAAAATAAACATTAAAAACTTTTTTAAATAAAAAGAAAAATACTTTTCTATATAGTTTTTTTAAATTTTTATTTGAGAGAGAGAGCAAGAGCACAAATGGGGAGAGGGGGACAGCGGGAGACAGGGAGAGAATATCAAGCAGGCTCCATGGTCATCTCAGAGCCTGATGTGGGGCTTGATCCCAAGACCCTGGGATCATGACCTGAGCTGAAATCAAGAGTTGGACGCTTAACCCACTGAGCCACCCAGGTGCCCCAAGTTTTGTTTAAATTCATTTCACCTAACACTCTATGACATTTGAGCTTCAAAATTTTGCTTTCTTCAGCTCTTCATTCTTTCCCAACCCCACCCCCCTACCCCCAACTTGATTCCTTGATGGTTTCTTTTTCTTTTTTTTTTAATGTTTATTTTTGAGAGAGAGAGAGACAGAGTGTGAGTGGAGGAGGGGCAGAGAGAGAGGGAGACAGAATCCAAAGCAGGCTCCAGGCTCTGAGCTGTCAGCACAGAGCCCGACATGGGGCTCAAACTCACAAACCGTGAGATCGTGACCTGAGCCCAAGTCAGACGCTCAACTGACTGAGCTACCCAGGCACCATGATGATTTCTATTTTATGAGTTCTGTGCTCTCAGGTCCCTTGGGTCACCATTCCAAAATCCTAACATCTCTGCAAACTAAAAATTCTCTCATGAACCAGCAACACTTATTTGGCAGTAAACCCCGACCCCACATAATGTGGAACTATTTTTTGTCTTTATTTCCTTGAATGTTTTACAGCAGAAACGTGATATTTTTATTACAAAATGCTGAACTCTAAATTCTAAAGCACATCTGACTGCAAGTATTTTGAAGAAAGAGCTGTTGGCCTATACGTCTGCCTCAGATCTCCTGGGTAAGTCCCCCACATTACCCTTAGTTTATAGTTTTCACATGTCTCCTCTGAGTTCTAGGGGAAATTCTTTTTTAATTTTTTTGATACTTATTTTTGAGACAGAGAGAAAGAGAGAGAGAGAGAGAGAGAGAGAGAGAGTGTGTGTGTGTGTGTGTGTGTGTGAGAGAGAGCAGGGGAGGAGCAGAGAGAGAAGGAGACACAGACCTCAAAGCAGGCTCCAGGCTGCAGCCTCTTCATTACCAGTGCAGAGCCTGACACGGGGCTTGAACTCACAAACCGTGAAATCATGACCTGAGCCGAAGTCAGATGCTTAACCGACTGAGCCACCCAGCCATCCCTCTTCTTTTCTATTAAGTCATTTATTTATTTATTTTGAGANGGCTCCAGGCTGCAGCCTCTTCATTACCAGTGCAGAGCCTGACACGGGGCTTGAACTCACAAACCGTGAAATCATGACCTGAGCCGAAGTCAGATGCTTAACCGACTGAGCCACCCAGCCATCCCTCTTCTTTTCTTATTAAGTCATTTATTTATTTATTTTGAGAGAGAGAGAGAGCAGAAGAGGGACAGAGAGACAGGGAGAGAATCCCAAGTAGGTTTCGTGCTGTCAGCAAAGACCCGATGTGGGGCTCGAACTCACAAACTGCAAGACCACGACCTGAGCTGAAACCAAGAGTTGCACGCTTCCGCAACTGAGTCACCCAGGCACCCCTCAAGGGGAGATTCTTAAGGTTGTCTTCTTCAGTAAGTTCTGGCAGCTCTGCCTCGGTGCAGTTCTTCATTTGGCACGCGTAGGCTCCTTCTCCATGCAAGTATTTCCTGATCTCAGCTGGCTCCTTCCTTGAACTTCTTGCTATCGACCAATGTTCCCTTTGATTTGGGTGAAGAACACCTGAGTCTTTTCCCACAAGCAAGAAACAGGCCCCCCGCTGGAAGTGACCTGAGGGAAAAGGAGACCATTGGAAAGACCCAGTGGAAGATGACAGGCTGAAGGGAGTCTCAAGAGCGAGGACGTCTCCAGGGACCTCGGAGAGAAAGACTGGAATCAGGGCTTCATGCTGCTGGGTCATTCTCTCTCTCTCTCTCTCTCTCTCTCTCTCTCTCCCTCCCTCTCTGCCCTCATGGTCTCCTACTGCAGTTGGGTTTTTGTCTCCTCATCAGAAACATGAACACTAGCAACACTAAATTCATACCCTTTCAGCCCCATAACCCTAAGGAGGCCATAGAGTTTCTCTCTTCCAGTGTCAGGGAATCTTTAGAGGAATATGTTTCCTGGTCAAGCCTGGGTCTCATTCCTGGACGTGTGTCCATTGGGTGAAGCCAATTATCAAAGGAAGGAGGTGAGAGGGGCGCCTGGGTGGCTCAGTTGGTTAAGCGTCCGACTTCGGCTTAGGTCATGATCTCACAGTTCATGGGTTCGGCCCCACGTCGGGCTCTGTGCTGACAGCCAGCTCAGAGCCTGNAAAAAAAAACACAAAAAAAAAAAAAAAAAAAAAAAAAAAAAAAGGAAGGAGGTGAGGGATGGATGCCGAGCAGATTGAACTATTACATTTACCTCAGACACTTTCTCAAATGTTGCGTGAATTTACCTCAGGTTGGAGACCCCCCCTCCTCCTGTGGTTCTCCAGGATGGCCCTCTCTGTTGGTTTGTAGCATCTTTGTAGAGATGCTCCTCGTCTGCTCAGTTGGGTGAGAGCCCACTGGACTCACGCACAGCCTCACAGAAGGAAAGCCCTGCTGTGCAGGCTTTCTTTCTGTTGTTCCACAGCAGGAGAGGAGAAGGGCTCCGTCAGCTTGCCGAGCCTCAGTTCCAGAAGCATTTCAATGGTGTCTTTGACGGTGTGTCTGTCAGGTTTCTGCTTGTTATAAATAATCAACTCCCCACGCGACTTGCTTCAAAAATAAAGAGGATTTATTGGATCCTGTGACTGGAAAAGTCCGTCACTAGGAGGTGTTCAGCTGTGATGTGGCCTGCTCTGATTTTAGTTCTTGGGATTCCATGGGGCGCCTCTTTCCCTTAAGCCGGATTCATCTCATTCCGGTGGCAAGTTGGCTGCTGCAATTCTATTTTTCTTTTCTTCAGATTTTACTTTTAAGTAATCTCTATACCCAACGTGGGGCTTGAACTCACAACCCCAAGATCAGGAGTCAGACATTCTACTGACTGAGTCAGCCGAGCACCCCGGCCACTACAATTCTAATTTCTCTGACAATATCCAGAAGAAGACAGACTGTCTCTTCCGGCAGGTGTCTCTGAAGCAGGAAGATAGAACTTTTTCAGAAGCTTCCAGCAAACATCTCCTTACATTGTATTGGCTCTGATTAGTGACTAACTCTTTTGTGAGTCCAAGGAAGATAGAACTTTTTCAGAAGCTTCCAGCAAACATCTCCTTACATTGTATTGGCTCTGATTAGTGACTAACTCTTTTGTGAGTCCATTTCTGCGTCCAGGGAAATGTTGTGTGATTCACACTGAGCTCCTGAACCAATCAACGGTAGAGGGGATACAGATGCCCAGAGGCCACGCAGGCCAACATCCGGTGCTGAGCATTGAAGCATTGAAGTCAGTTCTTCTTGAAGTACATGGGCTATGTGAGGGAAGATGGAGACAGGAGTGAAATAAGTGGAAAGGAGGAAACAAGTATGGGGTATTTCCAAATCTGATGCAAGTCCTCACCATTTTATTTTTTAAATTTCGTAACATGGGGCTTAAGCACATAATCCTGGCATCAAGGGTCCCATGCCCTACTGACTGAGCCACCTAGGTGCCTCCCTCCCCATTTTAAACTCTGTTGGAAATTTCTCATGAGGATCTGGGCGGGTATAAATCCAAGGCGTATTCTCACCCTGCTATTTTACCCCCCAAAGTCTTAAAGACCACCCAACTCAAATGCTCACAGATGAGAAAACTGCAGCTCAGAGAGAAAAATGGCTGCCTACGGTCACATTGAGGAGATAGCTGGCTGTAAAGTCATTTAAACCCTCTAAGTTCTTTTTCTGAGACCTGTCGGTTCATTTCATGGGTCAACTTGACTCAGTCATGGTACCAGGTATTTGGTTGAACATTATTCCAGATGTTTCTGTAATGGTACTTTTGTTTAGATGAGATTAGCATTCAAATCATTAGGCTTTGAGTACATCAGATTACCCTCCGTGATGTGGGTGGGCCTCATTCAATCAGCTGAAGATCTTAATAGAAAAAAGACTGACTTCCTACCAGAAGAGGGAATTGCGCCATCAGACCATGTTGGGCTCTAGCCTGCCACCTACCTTGCAGGTTTTGAACTTGGCAGTCTCTTCAATCACATGAGCCAATTCCTTAAAATAACCCCACCCCCACCCCCATCTATACACCCATCCTAATGGGCCTATTTCTCTAGTGATTGATACACTGTCATAACTTACTTAAAGATCTGGCCTATTTATCTCAACCCTGGATCCGGACCTTCATCTTAAGAAATACTATTCTGAAAGAGCCATTGTTCAACAACAGGTATAGGATTATTAAATAACTAGTTTCGCATTGGTGGTAAGTTGGTGGCGTGTACAGAGAACAGTGTCTGTGATTTTCCAAACTATACCCAGAACATAAGAGCAGAAAACGTAAGTGAAGAACACAGGCAGGTTAGACGTCCACAATGACCCTTCTCTCCCTGCTCTGTCTCTTTCTGTTGGGGGCAATTTATCCTTGTGGTCAGGATCTGCTCTATCCTCCTTCAAGCTCCCTGTGGTTACCCCACATCCATTCCTCCTAAACAGTGTCCCAGTTTTCTCTTGGGGTGTTATGCCTTTCCCCTACTGTAGGTGGGTAATCGTGGTGATGTCATCATTTGGGAGTTCAAGGAGCCAGACGCATGTCTCCCGACTCCAGTTCAGCGAGGATATGAGTGCGTGACTTCAGCTCAGCCAACCAGGTAGGTACTCCTTCCTGGGGCTCTGAACCTTGAACGAGGGACACAAGACTAAGAGCGGAAGGTGGATACCATGGGTTGCAGCCCAGAAGAGGCCTTGATGGATATTTTGAACGGGTTTCTCTGGTTATGAGACAATTTCTGGACTTCCTGTGAACTCTGTTTAACTTCTTGGCCCTCCAAACACTCTTGGTTCCTGCTAATTTCAAGTCTGACCCTCAGGTTCCCATCCATTCTGACAGCCCCTGTGAACCTTTGCTTACGGTTTCCAGAATTGGCTTCTGTAGCTGACAGCCAAGACCCCGGCTAGTCCACGTCCCTAGGTTTTGTTTTTGACTCTGCTTCTAGCTTAGTGATAAGTCATCACACTTCCATGAGCCTCAGTTTCCTCATACGTAAAGTTAGGGAATGAGACTATGCCTGTGTCCTGCAAATCATTCTTCGGCCACAAAAAACTTTGCAAAAACAGGGGCGCCTGGGGGGCTCAGTCAGTTAAGTGTCCAAGTTCAGCTCAGATCATGATCTCGTGAGTTCAAGCCCCACTTTGGGCTCTGTGCGGACAGCTCAGGGCCTGGAGCCTGATTCAGATTCCGTGTCTCCCTCTCTCCCTGACCTTCCCCTGCTCACACTCTGTCTCTCTCTCTCTCTCAAAAATAAATAAACATTAAAAAATTTTTTAAACTTTGCAAAAACGAAATCTGCCTTAAGGGAGCAAAGAAATCCTAAAATTGATCAGCACCGCTCGGGCCAAAGGGTTTCAAGGCTCCAGAATCCTGTCCCCTTAGCTCTTTCTCAATAGTCCCCACACTGTGACTTCTGCCCTAATATCTAATGGGAAAGGATTGCACTTCCCCTCTCTCATCAACAAAAGATAGCCTGGGTCAACTTCATTAATTCAGGGAGGCATCAGAGGGGCAGTTTCTCATTGGCAAAAACTTGTTTCTTCTTGAAGAAATGTACTGAGCAAATGGCTGCGAAATATTTAAACACACACACGTAATCGATCAATTTAATTGCCAAGTTTCCAGAGCACTTAAAATTTTTTTTTCAATGTTTGTTTTAATTCCAGTTAGGTAACATACAATGTCCTGTTAGTTTCAGGTGTGCAATGGAATGATTCAACAATGCCACACATTACTCAGTGCTTGTGACAAGGGCACGCCTTAATCCCCATCGCCTATATCCCCCGTCCCCCACCCACCTTCCCTCCGGCACCCACCAGTTTGTTCTCTATTGTTAAGAGTCTGTTTTTTGTTCTCTCTCTCTCTCTGTCTCTCTCTCTGTTCATTTGTTTTGTTTCAGAACACTTTTTAGTGTGGAGAAGGTAAAGCAAAACCACAAAAAGCAAACAACAAAAACAATATCAGAGTACAATATTTTTCCATTCTCTTTAAAGCATTTATGTGCATACATGTGTCATCCATTTTAGATGATTTTATTAGGTGTTTGGGGGATAGAATTGAAACCTCCTTCATGATAACTATGTAACTTGATATTTTTTGTGGCAAAACTAAACTAGTATAACTTCTACCATTAAGATCTGATTGATTTCAGAGAGCATGAGCACTCATGGGTACACACACACACACACACACACACACACATGCAAACAGGGGATGGGCAGAGGAAAGTGAGAGAGAATCTTAAGCAGGCTTCACACTTAGCACGGAGCCTAACACAGGGCTCGATCCCACAACCCTGGGATCATGACCTGAGCCGAAATCAAGAGTCAGACACTCAATCCGCTGAGCCCCACAGGTGCCCCAAGATCTGATGCGTTTAATAGCATGTGGGAATCTGAACACTATCCCTCCCCTTTTCCATTGCACCAGGTGCTGTGCTAAGGATTTGCACATACAGTCTCAGGTATTTTCAAACAACTCTCCGGGAAGGTATCATTTCTGATTGCTGTTTCGTAGCTGAGGTCGGTGAGGCTCAGTAACTTACCTAAGCTAACAGAGCCAGTAAATAGCCACTAACTGCATCTGGCTCCAATGCTTATGTTCTTTCAAATATGATACTCTACTCATCTAGATAATGTTGTGCATGTGGGTCTTTTAAAATGTGCAGTAAGTCGGGGGCACCTCGGTGTCTCAGTCAGTTAAGCGTCCGACTTGGGCTCAGGTCACGATCTCATGGTTCGTGGGTTCGAGCCCCGCGTCAGGCTTTGTGCTGACAGCTCCGAGCCTGGAACCTGCTTCGGATTCTGTGTCTCCTTCTCGCTCTCTGCCCCTTTCCCACTCACACTCTTTGTCTCTCTCAAAAAGAAACATTAAAAAAATAAAATACAACATGGTGTAAGTCGACTGTATATTTCAGTGGTCATTTGGCTTTGTGATCTAGACACACTTCCAAAGGAAGACTGATGACTCCTGGTTGAAGGAGCCCCAGAGACCTCTGCCTCCCACGTGCCTTTGCAGGGATATAGTAGCTGAGGTCGTTCTTAAAAGGAGCGATTCTAGGGCACCTGGGTGGCTCAGTTCATTGAGCATCCGACTTTAGCTCAGGTCATGACCTCCGGGTGCAATAGTTGGAGCCCCGCATCAGGCTCCCTGGTCAGCACGGAACCCGCTTCGGATCCTCTGTCCCTCTCTCTCGGCCCCTCCCCCATTGATTCTCCCTCTCTCTCAAAATAAATGAATGAACTTAAAAAAAAAAAAGGAGCGGTTCTGTTAACAGTGTGCATCTTCTTTTCTTTTCTTTTTTTCTTTTCTTTTTTTCTTTTACAAATAGTTTATTGTCAAGTTGGTTTCCATATAACACCCGGTGCTCGTGCACCTTCTTTTCTATAGTCAGTTGGAATTTCCTCTGAAAATGCAAACTAATTTTAACAAACCATAACCAGGAAGGGGAATTTGCAACTAAGAAAGCCCTTTCGTGAAAATGAGTTCTCTGAACCTCTTCTCTATCACTCTACATGTATCATCGACCAGTAACTGACAATCATTATTATGAGATTATGGGATATGAGACATAAAGCTAATTATGACCGTGCTCAAATTATCCCAGGCTTTATACTTGGCTATCAGCCACGTTGCCTGTGTCAACGGTTAGCATTTCTAATAATGGTGGTTCTCTGCAGATAATCCAAAGGATAGTGTCCCAATGGAGTTCATCAATGGTTGCATATCCATGTCTTATTGGGACATAATACATTTCTAGGTGCTGGTCCCGAATATGCCACTGTATCACTGAGTGGCCTTGGATGAGTTACATAAACCCATTTGGGATGTCAGGGATTCAGATGTGAGGCTCTGCAAACTTGAACACGAAGATGCTAATTCGGCTGGTTGCTTTGAAGGACCATGCAATCCCAGGTGTGTCCAGCAGAGGGCAGAAGAAGTCACCAAAAGCTCTGAGGTCCCCAACAATCCCAGGTAGCCATGTGAGTAGTTTCATGGTGGCCCCTTATTCTCCACGTTACTTACCTGATTTTTATAGTGAGGCCACGCATAACAGCAGGCATTTTTCCCAAAAGATTAAGCAGAGATGCGATGCCCGCTTGCGGCTTCCTTGTCAAAGGCAGACCATTTCCCAGCTGGTTACTGCCTGGTGAGCAAAGGTAACTTGCCTAACAGGTGATACCAAGGCAGTGTTATTCCAGGAGTAATTGTAAACAGTAAATTGGCTACCGAACATTCCATTTCCTCAAAACTCTATAACAGAACATTCCTCAGTCCTACCTAATGACTTTCTTATTTTGAAAGATACTCACCTCAGCAAAATTCTTTGGTTATTGCTGTTTTTGCTCTTCACCCCCCAGCTTTCTTGAAATATAATTAACATAATATTGTGAAAGTTTAGGATATATAACTTAATGAACTGATATATGCACACATGACTTGATTATCACAATGAGGTTACACAACCATCACTCACATTGTTAAAGTTTGAAGAGTTTTTGTCACAGTGGTGTTTAATCAATATTTCTCTCTCTCTCTGGTTTCTTTTTTTTTTTTTAATGTTTTTCATTTATTTCTAGGAGAGAGAGAGAGACAGCGTGAGCAGGGGAGGGTCAGAGAGAGAGGGAGACACAGACTCTGAAACAGGCTCCAGGCTCTGAGCTGGCAGTCAGCACAGAGCCCGACGCGGGGCTCGAACCCATGAACCGCGAGATCATGACCTAAGCGAAAGTCGGACGCTTAACCGACTAAGCCACCCAGGCGCCCCTCTCTCTCTCTGGTTTCATCGAAAAAATTTTGGGGAAATACACCATCACAGAGATAGAGGCTTCTAATAAATATTTAAATTCGATAAGCATGGTTTTTTTAGGCAGAAACTGGATGGCTGGTTTAGATATGGATGCGCTGGGGACACCTGGGGGCTCCATCAGTTAAGCATCCAGCTCTTGATCTCAGCCGGATCTTGAGCTCAGGGTCACGAGTTCAAACCACACATTGGGCTCCACGCTGGGTGTGAAACCTAATTTCATTCATTCATTCGTTCATTCATTATGAATTGAGTTGGAGGAGCTGGGAATGAAAGAAATGCCTGCAGGCAGGTCAAACCCATCCAGCTGTTGAAAGAAACCGTAGTATAGACAGAGTCTGGTGGTTAAAGGCTTGAGCTCCGAGTGTGACAGATCTGCCTTTGACCCTCGGTGAAGTTACTTAATGTCCCTCGAGATAAACTCTCCCATTTCTTTATCTGTAAAATGAAGATAAGTGAGAGAGTCTCAAAAGATTGCCGTGAGGATGAAATAAGATCAAACACGTGGAGAATACAGCCAAGCACCTGCCTCACACCAGATGACCTGTAGGTGAGAGCTGATCGATCGTTGATTGTTATCGTTCGTTACTTGGGACGGAGACCGAGTCTTGAGGGAAAACAAACCTGGAAGAAAATCACCACGCCCTTTTCTTGGGTCTCCCAGACTAGGTTTGGAGTCCCTGTTATGTGCCTCAGCCGCTAGGCCTTGACCTGGCCGCCTGGGCTGCTGAGGGCACCCCCATCCCCATCTCAGGCACCTCATAGGTGCAGCCCAGGCGGCGGGGCGGCCAGCTGGTTACCCCTGCCCAGGCCATCGGCAGCACCTAGAGACCTTGTCTTTCTATGGACTGGGGGGGAGGGGCAGCCATCCATGGCCTTCTCCTCCCAACCCTCGGCCACAGAGCCAAGGCCCCTGGCATGTCTCCAGCTCCCGGCTCAGCGGTGAACTGTCCCTCCCAGCGCTCCACTGGTGGCCCTGGGCCTTGATTTGTTTTTTTAATATCATTTTATTTTATTTATNTAGTCGCTGACCGCCACGACTGTTTGTGCCCCTGCTCTGACGAGCTCCTCCAGGCAAGGCCTGTGCCCGGGCTGGGTTAGGAGGAGAGCCACCAGCACGGGGACCCGGGATTGCAGACAGAGCTGCACATGTCCTGCAGGAGACAGAAGCTAGGCCGTGCTGTGCTTATATAAGGTGAGTGGCAGGCCGGGGCTGGGCTCCTGAGAAGGCCCCAGGGGGGCTGCACGGGGCCGGGGCAGA
>NW_027551561.1:5885855-5896628 GCF_008692635.1 Crocuta crocuta | reverse complement strand
CCCAGTGACCATGTGCCCACATTCCAGGGACCCTCCACCCCCAGGACCCGGGTCAGCCGCTGAGGGAGCCCACAGGGTTCAAAACCAAAAACTGAAAGCAAGATGGCTTCCTTACGCGGCCCGTAGCTCAGACCTCCCTGCCAAGGGCTTAACCTCTTAGGGTTTCTGTTGACTCACGTGAAAAGAGAGTGAGAGGAGGAGTTGATTCAGAGAGGAGCTTTCTGCTTCCGTCTGAAGATGACTGGATCCTGCATCGGACTCTGGCGATGGTCTTGCCTACCCCCGGCCAAGCTCTTTACTCCTCTGCCCTTAAAAATAAGGGCCTGTCACAGAGTTCTGGAGTAATGATAGCAAGCCCCCACCTCGAGGCATAGAGGGATGGAGAGAGCAGTGAGCGTAATTTGTGGGTGTTGGTATAAGGTGCCCACACATTCCAAACCACACAGGAGGTCTGTTGCTGCCAGTGCAATGTATTTATTCTTATTTATTTATTTTATTTTTGAGAGGGAAGAGGAAGGGCAGGGGGCTGAGGGGTGGGGGGACAGAGGATCTGCAGTGGGCTCTGTGCTGACAGCAATAAACCCGATGCAGGGCTCGAAC
Source organism: Crocuta crocuta (assembly GCF_008692635.1). NCBI lineage: Eukaryota > Metazoa > Chordata > Mammalia > Carnivora > Hyaenidae > Crocuta > Crocuta crocuta. The sequence continues at coordinate 5,896,028 of NW_027551561.1, read as the reverse complement.
CCACGAACTGTGAGATCATGACCTGAGCTGAAGTCTGACGCTTCGCCGGTGGAACCACCCAGGTGCCCCAAATGTCGATGTAATTTAAAATGTTTGTATACGTGTCAAAAAATGTCAAAACAACAAAAAAGGGCATGTCACACCCAGCAGGGCAGCAACTACAGATGAAAGAAAGGAAGGAAGGAAGAAAGGAAGAAAGGAAGAAGGAAGGGAAGAAAGAAAGAAAGAAGGAAGGGAAGAAAGAAAGAAGGAAAGAAAGAAAGAAAGAAAGAAAGAAAGAAAGAAAGAAAGAAAGAAAGAAAGAAAGAAAGAAGGGAAGAAAGAAGGAAGGGAAGAAAGAAAGAAGGAAGGGAAGAAAGAAAGAAGGAAGGGAAGAAAGAAAGAAGGAAGGGAAGAAAGAAAGAAAGAAGGGAAGAAAGAAAGAAAGAAAGAAAGAAAGAAAGAAAGAAAGAAAGAAAGAAGGAAGGAAGGAAGGAAGGGAAGAAAGAGAAGGAAGGGAAGAAAGAAAGAAGGAAGGGAAGAAAGAAAGAAGGAAGGGAAGAAAGAAAGAAGGAAGGGAAGAAAGAAAGAAAGAAGGGAAGAAAGAAAGAAAGAAAGAAAGAAAGAAAGAAAGAAAGAAAGAAAGAAGGAAGGAAGGAAGGAAGGGAAGAAAGAGAAGGAAGGGAAGAAAGAAAGAAGGAAGGGAAGAAAGAAAGAAGGAAGGGAAGAAAGAAAGAAGGAAGGGAAGAAAGAAAGAAAGAAGGGAAGAAAGAAAGAAAGAAAGAAAGAAAGAAAGAAAGAAGGGAAGAAAGAGAAAGAAAGAAAGAAAGAAAGAAGGGAAGAAAGAAAGAAGGAAGGGAAGAAAGAAAGGAAGGAAGGAAGAAAGGAAGGAAGGAGGGAGGGAAGAAGGAAGGAAGGAAGGAAAGAAAGAGGAAAGGAAAGGAAAGCAAAGGAAAAAGAAAATATCAAGTGTTGGTGAGGATGTAGAGAAACTGAAGCCCTTGGGCGCTGTTGGTGAGAATATAAAATGGTGCATCCTTTGTGGAAAACAGTATGAAGGTTCCTCAAAAAATTGAAAATAGAACTGCCATATGATGCAGCAATCCCACTTGTGTTTGCACCGTAACATGGGAATGTGCTCCCCACCGCTGAGCTGCACGCTGAGAAACAGTGAAGACGGTAAGTGTGATGTTGTGTATAGTTTTCCACAATAAAAAAAAAAAAAGGAAAAGAAAGAACGAAATCCAGCATATGTTGTCAGAAAACCTGTCCGGGGAAGTGGTAATACTGAATATTGAACGTGTATTCATGCGTTTATAATAACCATAATGATAGCCGCCCCTTGTTATAGGAAGTATGCAGAGCACCGTAAGTGCGTTTATATCTACGTATCTATATCTTATACACGAGGAGAATGAGCGGTAGGGAGACTAAGCCATTTGCCTAAGTGTAGACCGCTAGTACATGGTGCGTCCCAGGCGTGTGTGACTACAGAGCTGGCACCCTTAAACTCCTCCTCTGTCTCTTTTCTTACAAAGAATTCTCTGCCTCGCTACTCTACTCCAGTGGCACTGGGAGCCTTGAGGTTCCTCTGGCCGTCCTGCCTCAGGACCTTGGTACGTGCTGCTCTCTCTACCCGGAATGCGATTCCCGCAGATGTCTACGTGGCTTCGCCCTCTGTCACTTCCTTCAGGCCTCTGCCTACCTGTCACCTCATTATCGAGGCCTTCCCCCAAAACGAAACTAGTGTACCTCCTCTCCTCCTTCTCCTTCCTCTTCTTCTTCTGTTTGATTGTTCTTTGCCGGTCTCTCCCACCAGGACAGGATCCCCTGAGGTTAGAAGGCTTTGTTTGGCCTGTGGCTGGATCTTCCATCAATGAATGAGTGAGTGACCATGACTGAGGAGCAGAGCAGAGAAGTGTCTAGATGCCAAGATCTGAGGTCCCCTGCGAGGTCCCATTCTTCTCACCATTGATTTAACTGAGAGCAGGGCCGGGTTCTAGAAGCAGGTTCTACAGCCAGGAATGATGCCACCCTCCCTCCCTCCCTCCTCCCCATTCCCTCGCCCCTAAGCACTCCCCTTTGGGCCTTTCCTGCTCATTGTCTAGTTTAACTGGGGATGGGAGGGAATGAGAGCGGACACGTTGCCGCAAATGTACGAATCTGGGGCTGAGCTGGGGGGCCATCGACAAACACTCCCTGCTTCGCCCTGAAAGCCCACGGACTAGTTTGTTCTAGCAAAGAATCAACTTCCTTTTGGCTGATCATCTTGAGCTTTTCAAAATGTGGCTCCAAAGCCTGGCGCCCAATCCATTCCAGGTCCTTGCCCCTCCTCACTGGCCTCAGGCCACTCACCGCCCCCTCCCTGCTCAACTTGCCTTCACTGCCGCTTCACTCCAGCCTGGAAGTTTCTGTTGCTGGGGGCGGGAGGGAGGACAGGCCAGCACAGCCTCTGGCAGAGGGCGGCCCTCAGATAAACCTCAAATAAAAATAAATGTCATGTCGTTGACAAAATGAAAGGGGAGATGGGAAAGTGACCCATGACGAATGCACCCAACTTCACATTTTTTCTTAAGATTTTTTTCATGTTACCTTTTTATTATTTTTTTCAACATTTTATTTGTGAGAGAGAGAGACAGAGAGAGTGCGAGCCGGGAAGGGGCAGAGAGAGAGAGAGAGAGAGAGAGGGAGACACAGAATCCGAAGGAGGCTCCATGAGCTGTCAGCGGGGCTCAGAGCCACGAAGCAGATCATGACCTGAGCTGACGTTGGACCCCGAACAGACTGAGCCACCCAGGCGCCCCCCAATTTCACATTCTGAGTGCCGGTGCTACCCGTTACAAATCGGTACGTTGTTTTTTCTCTCTGTCTTCTCCAGCCACCAACGCCAGGGCCAGCCAGGAGCCCTAGGGGTCACTCCATTTGATTTAGGACATATGTCCGGCTCAAGAGAAATGAAGCTTTGCCCCGCAAAGACCGGTGATGCCGGGAGCAGGCTGCCCCAGACAGTGGACACCAGCACCGCGGGGGCCTCTGCCTCCTTCCCCTCCCTGCGACCCAGCAGCCATCGCGGCACCTCACTTGCGCTAACTCCGCGGTGGGGGAGGGGGAAGGGGTTAGGGTTTGCAGAGGGAGGAACCGAGCAGCAGCGGAAGCCCCGAGGGGTGGGTGAGGACCCCTAGGAGAATGTGACCTGTTTCCATGATTCATCTTTCCTTCAGTTCCGTCTGGGCCCCCGGGAAGCCCCACGAACCCGAGAAGGCGCAGCCTCAGTCACACCCAGAAAGAATCTGGAAGACTCTGTTGCCATCTCTCCAGTTTGTTTTATCACGCAGAACTGGTCCTCCTTCATTCCTGGCCCCCAGGACCGTCCCCTCAGCAGTCAGCTCCCGACTTGCTAGACTCGCATTCTGCTTCCTTGGTCCGGGCGGGGACCCCGCGGGCGGCGTTAGCCACCCCTGGTGGAGGCCGGAGCCAACTGCCCTGCGCTCACAGGCATCGCCGGCGGTTCCAATCAGATGCATCTGGGGAGGCCCTGAAGTCTATTTCCAAAGCACCCCAGATGAATCAGCAAATAGCCGAGGGAAGCCAAACTCGTGAGCATCTCGCCCCCTTCTGACCTCTGGGGCCTCATTTCCGGAGCACCGGCCCCGCGCTTCCTGTGGTTGGCTCTGCCCGGAACGCCAAGCTGGGCCTCCAGCCGGGGAAGCCCTTTGCCGTCACCCCCACCACCCCTGCTAGAGTTAGATGTGTCCGCTTCTGCTACAGCACTGCGTGCTTCCCACTCGGAACCAGTGTAGACGCGGTTGGTGGGACCCAGTGCCCTTCCAACCGTGACGTCCCTTGGTTTCCCCTGTGGAAGGCATGGCGTCTCACCTCCCCTGCTGCTGGGGGGTCTGGGGCATGGTTCTGGCCAATGTGGAAGAAGCACCAGCCTCCGGATTTCCGGAAAGCCGTAGCTGTCTCAAAGCTGGGACAGCAGCCTTTCTTCTCCCTGCGTGGCCATCGTGGCTGAAACTGCCATCTTGGCACTCAGTGGGCGGGGCCAAGGGAACTAAAGCCCCGCCCCCGGGCGCAGAAGAAAGCCCGGGGTCGCTGGGGTAGCTTTGACAAATGAAGACTGAAGCACATGGTTGCTGCTCTGAGTCCAGTGTCCNAGGCTGCAAAAGGACAATGTGAGCTCACGAACACCTTTCCTGAGATGCGTCCCGTGTCCCCTTTCTCTCTCTCGTTTTTAAAAGATTTTAAGTAATCTCCACACCCAGCGTGGGGCTCGAACCCACAGCCCCGAGATCACGAGCTGCCCGCTCTACTAATGGAGCAGCCATGTGCCCCCATGTTCCCTTTCTCTCGCTTAAAGTCAAGCGTAGAGGGACAGGTCAGAGACTCCGTCACTGTGTAGCTGTCCGAGTTCCTTGCTATAATGCACGGCAACTGAATGGCTAAATTAAGAGAACAGGTCTCAGAAAGTGAATGGGCGGCTCCCAGAACCATCAGGAGACCCAAGGATTGGGATCAGAGCTGCCAGGGACTCAGCCCCGAGAGGAGGAACCTTCCCTTGCTGTCCCAGGAGCCCAGACCTCCTGTGTTCTTCACCACTAGCGATGGACATGCTCTGGGGTCCCTTGCTCGCCCACCTACCGTCAGCTACCCCCCAACGTCCGGTGCGGGCCCCTCTGCTTGGTAAGCCTAGACGCCTGCCCTGGCCTTAACTGCAAAGAAGAGAATAAGGAACATAACTCTAGTGAACTGAATGCATTTTCAATTTCTCTAGTGAGAGGTGCATGCCTCCTCCTAATAAAACCATAAAGTCCAGAGTCCTCTGAACATAAGAAAAGGGTTCAAATGGCAAAAGGGGGAGGGGGGAGAAACGTTGTCTATCTATTGGGACTGGGGCCCAGGGAAGACAGGACGGGTCCCAGAGCAGGTTAGGGCGGGAAGAGCTCAGGAGAGACGGGGCAGGTGGGTCTGGCCAATAAGTGCAATTTGACTTTGTGGTACGGGAACATGGCATGTGAGGCACAACCCCACTGTCCCCATCGCCATAGGGTAAGAGTTGCCAAATGCAAGTCACATGCTTGGGGAACTTGCAAACACAAGAAGGGAAATTGAGCAATCTCAAGGAGAAGCGAAGTCTACATATGTGCTGGGAGGAAGGGAAGGCTCATTTCTCCCTACCTTGGTTGAGAGATCATTTAAATGGGGAGGAGGGAGGGAGGCTACTCCCATTAGGCACCCAGTGTCTTTGAGAGCCAGACTGGCCAGGCACTGGACTATTGCTGACATAGTCTGCTTTCCTGTGGGGAAAGGAGCCAACCCGGAGCAAGAAAGGGAAACCACACAGGGGCACCTGGGTGGCTCAGTCAGTTAAGCCTCTGACTCCAGCTCAGGTCATGATCTCACCGTTCATGGGCTCGAGCCCTGCGTCAGGCTCCGTGTTGACACCTTGGACACTGGAGCCTGCTTCAGATTCTGTGTGTGTGTGTGTGTGTGTGTCTCTCTCTCTCTCTGCCCCTTCTCCTTCCTCTCTCTCAAAAGTAAATAAACATTACAAGAATCTTTTTTAAAAAAGGGAAACCGTACAATTTCCATCAGCCGAGGGGTTGGGAAAGACTATTCCACTTTCCGTGCTCTCTGGACCTCTCTCAAAATAAATAAGAAAACTTAAAAATTCTTTTTTAAAAAATCATTAGTGATCATTCCATATCAGTATTTAATACATGCCTAATTCTTTTAAGTATCTGCATACTCTCCCACTGTATGAATGAAGCATAAGGAATTTAACCAGGCCACCACTGTGGGATATATAGGCTATTATGAGTCTTTTTTTTTTTTAAGAGTAGAATCCAGCTCAAGCACTTCTAGCCATGCAACTTCAGGCAAGTTACTTTAAATTTTTTTTTAATGTTTATTTATTTTTTGAGAGAGAGAGAGAGAGTGAGTGGGAGAAGGGCAGAAAGAGAGAGGGAGACACAGGATCAGAAGGAGGCTCCAGGCTCTGAGCTGTCAGCACAGAGCCAGACGTGGTGCTCAAACCCACGAGCTATGAGATCATGACCTGAACCAGGTCAGAGGCTTAGCCGACTGAGCCACCCAGGCGCCCCTGAGGCAAGTCACTTACCCTCTTTGAACTTAAGTCCATCATTTGTAACGCAGGAATAATGAGAGTCCCTCCCTCACACCTCACAGTCCTTGGGAAGATTCAATGTGGTTGGGTGTGTAAGGCACTTAGGAGTCTTGGTGGCGTGGTGCTTGACCGGCCATGACTCCCCAGAGCCACTCCCTGCTCTCTGGAAGTGCTTTCCTGTCTCCAGTCCAGTCCCAGGCCTCCATATGTATCCAGCTCTACCCTCTGGGTCACAGAAATAAAGGCCTCCTGTGTCCTATGGAAGGGAGCCTGCAGAGAGGGCTCTCTCTGACTCCTTTTCACCCTCTCGTGTTGTCATATTCTGAAATAGCCACGGGGCCAGCCTGGGCTGTTTGCCTTCCCCTCACACTGACCTAGCTGGCAAGCGCTGCTGAGAAATGTCAGGCCCTGGGCCTGGTGCATCCTTGGGATGTAACCACCGAGCAAACACAGTCTGTGGGCTGGGTGGATTCTAGTCAACAGGAAGATAAAGGGATTAAAGGCAAACAGGAGAGAGACCCCTGCTGTGGAAACAGGAAGCAGGCTGGATGCTGGCTCTGTTTGGAGGTTTTCTGCTTTGTTTTTAATGTATTTCTGTGACCTATAAAACAGCTTTATTGATATTATATAATTCATTTGCCATGCAAATACGCCCGTATACCCGTTTAAAGTGTATAGTTCAGGGGTGCCTGGGTGGCTCAGTCCATTAAGCCTCTGACTTAGGTTCAGGTCTTGATCTCGAGGTTTGTGGGTTCCACCCCCCCGACAGCTCGAAGCCTAGAGCCTGCTTCGGATACTGTGTCCCCCTCTCTCTCTGCTCCTCCCCTGCTCATGCTCTGTCTCTCTCTCTCCCAAAAATAAATAAACATTAAGAAACATTTAAAAAAAAGAAAGAAAGAAAGTGTACAGTTCAATGGTGTTTATGATATTCAAGAGTTGTGCAACCATCATTACGATCAATTTTAGAACAGTTTCATCACCCACAAAAGAAACGCCATGCCCGGTAGCACTCAGCCTCCCGTACCCACCCCCACCTCTCCAGTCTTAGGCAGCTACTAATGTACTTCTGTCTCTATGGATTTCCCTATTCTGGACATTTCATGTAAAAGGAATCCTATACCAAAAGGAAGGAAGGAAGGAAGGACGAAAAGAAAAATGAAGAGAAAAGGAATCCTGTAAAAAGTGGTTTCATGTGACCAGCTACTTTCATTTAGGCATAATGTTGTGGGGTTTTTTTTTTTTAAGTTTTTATTTATTTACTCTGACAGAGAGAGAGGGAGCACGAGAGGGGAAGGGGCCGAGAGAGGGAGAGACAGAATCCCAAGCAGGCTCCTCACTGCCAGCACAGAACCTGACACGGGGCTCAAACCCAAGAACCTTGAGATCATGACCTGAGCTGAGATCAAAGGTCGGATTCTCAACTGGCTGGGCCACCCAGGAGCCCCAAGCATAACGTTTTCAAGGCTCATCCATGGTGTGGCATGAATCAATACCTGCTTCCTTTTCATTGCCAAATAATAGTCCATTAAATGGATATACCACCTTTCGTTGATCCATTCCTTAGTCCGTGGACATCTGGGCTATTTCTACTTTCTGGCTAGTATGAGTAATGGTGCTATGAACATTCATGTGTAGGTTTTTGTGTAGACATGTTTGCCTTTTGAGTGGGTATGTATCTAGGACTGGAATTGCTGGTTCATGTGCTAACTCTGTGTTTAACTTTTGGAGAAATGCCAGACTGTTTTCCAAGTGGCTGTATGTGAGCATTCCGGTTCTTCCACACCCTCCCCAACACTTGGTTATTATCAGGTTTTTCCATCCTACTGAATATTACATGGTATCTCATTGTGGTTTTGCTGATAACTGATGCTAATTGAGCATCGTTTCATGTGCAGTTGGCCATTTGTATACCTCCTTTGGAGAAGTGTCGATTTGCACATTTTTACTTGGGTATTTGTTATTTTCATTGTTGATTGTAAACGTTCATTATGTATTCCCATAAGGGGCTTATTTTCATCTTTTTGAAATTATGGTTTTCTTAGTCATATGTATACTCATATTAGAGTAGCAATGTGTGAGAGAGAAACACACACACACAAGCAAGTGATTTTCAATACCAAGTGAACGGAGATGTGTCCAAAGCATGCTGGGAGGGTGGAGAAAGAGGCGATCTCTTTTGTCAAGGAGGGATAATGGTGTGAAGGGAGATTGGGAATTATGGCGGCGTCATGGAGGAGATGGTATTTCAGCTGGTCTTGAAGAGTGAGTATGAACTCGGCAGGTGAGCAAGGAGAGGATATAGCATGTGCAACATCATAGAGGTTTAAACTGAGTAAAGGGGAAAAAAAGAAAGAGAAGGACAGAGAGAGAGAGCAAACCAAGAAACAGACTCTTAACTATAGAGAACAAACTGATGGTCACCAGAGGGGAAGTGGATGGGGAGATGGGTGAAATAGGTGATGGGGATGAAGAAACGCACTTGGTGATGAGCAGAATAATAGATAGAATTATTGAATCATTATATTGTATGTCTGAAACTAATATTACACTGTAGGATAACTCACTGGAATTTAAAGAAAAACTTTTTTAAAATCACAGAGGTTTAAATAGAGTCTCTTTCTAACAAGTGGCTTTTGAATGAATCAATGGATTTCTGGAGGACAGCCTGACTCCGGCCCATCTTTAGGTTCTGAGTGGATGTGGAACAGGCCAGGGAGCAGAGTTGACCCCAAAGCAGAAGGGTGCTGCTTGAGAGCTCACTCTGATTTTTTAGTTCTCAAGATCCACACTGGGCCTGATCTGGCCCCCACACAAACTCGCAGATGGTACATAATTCCACCTCCTGTCAAAGAGTCTGCCAGAGGGACGGGTAGCTGTGGAGAGGGGTAGGGACGGCAGCAACAAGGGATTGGTTAGCGGGGAAGGGAGGGGCCCCAGGAGATGCACGTTGTTTGCTCCACACCACTGTTTGCCCTTACACCTTACTTAGTGTCTACACACTTGTAATGAGTAACTACATGAATGACGTCAACGGTGGACTCTCGGTGTGAAATAGATACCCTTGTTTGGTTCCTAAGTGCCAGACCACATCTCATTGCCCCTGGACCCTTGTCCTCTGGAAGCTGGGGAGCGGCCAACCACGGTCTTTCTAGAAGATCCAGGGGAGCGGCCAACTGGTTGTGCATTCAGTCCCTGGTCCTCCTGTTTGGGTTTGATCTGCTGCCTCAAGTGTGTTGCAGTGCGAGAGCGTGGTCTCTTCTTCAAGAAGCCTCCTGATGCAAATCGCCGAAAGTCCAACTCAAAATGGCTTACACACCTGTGAAAGGAATCATCTCCTTTCACCATCTCGTCAACTTACCAGCAAAACTGAGTCACTAAGGACTCATATCTTCCGAGTACTGGCTTGTCCTTCTAGGCCATTCCCCGCCCGGTCCTGCTGCAGCTCCGGGCTTCTCACGGCAGACAGCAATGTCTAAAGTTAGAAAAGCGATGTTTTTCTCCATTTACCTCTTTACAGAGGCGGAAAAGACTTTTCCCAAAGCCCCCAGCCGACCCTCCCTCACATCTTAACGCCCAGAATGGCTTCACAACCCCTTGCCTATCAATCACCCGCAACAAGAACAGACAACCATGATTGGGTTAGAGTTCGACCAATCAGGATTCAGCCCCTGGAGCTGGGGAGGAGGCGAGGGTCCCCTGAAGGAAGCTAGGACCCGCTGATGCCCGGTTGCAGTGTTTGCCATGCCCAGATCTCTGGCGGACAATGCCATGCTTCCTTCTCACATAGGGTGTGTGAGAACAAACTCTCCCACTGGAATTCACCTATACACAAGTAAATATATTTTACTTTGATGAGCTCTCCTTGGTTCTTTCTTTAAAAACAAAAAAGTTTAATGTTTATTTTAGAGAGAGAGAGAGCACACACGCAAGCAGGGGAAAGGCAGAGAGACGGAGACAAAGGATCAAAGACCTGAACTGGCTGGCTCGGCGCTGACAGCAGATAGCCTGACCAGGAACTTGAACCCACCAATCAACATCAAGACCAGAGCTGAAGTTGAAGGCTCAAC
>NW_027551561.1:5863480-5885795 GCF_008692635.1 Crocuta crocuta | reverse complement strand
ACATGGAGCTTGAACCCACAAGCCTTGAGATCATGACCTGAGCCAAAGTCGGACACTCAAATGACTGAGCCACCCAGGCACCCAACCTTGGTTCTTCTTTTTTAAAACTCTTTGCTCTTTACTCAGTTTTAAGTCTCTCTTTTATTTCTCTAATATTCCAGCTCTGGTCATTTCAATATCCCGTGCAAGCCGGATTCTAAATTTGGGTTCTGTGAGCTCCTGTTTGTGATGTCTTGTTCCCTTAAGTGTTTAATAATCTTTTCAATTTTCATCTCCCTTTTCTTTCTTTTTTTTTTATGTTTGTTTATTTTGGGAGGGAAAGAGAGACAGAGTGTGAACAGAAGAGGGGCAGACAGAGAGGGAGACAAAATCCAAAGCAGGCTCCAGGTTCTGAGCTGTCAGCACAGAGCCTGACGTGGGGCTCGAACCCACAAACAACGAGATCATGACCTGAGCTGAAGTCAGATGCTTAACTGACTGAGCCATCCAGGCTCCCTTTCATCTCCTTTTTCTCTAGAAATCCTTTGAGTCTAAAGATAAAAGTGGGTACTTCCAGAAAAGGTCTGTGCTTGTTTGTGTCAGGCACTGGAAAATATTATCTGTCAGAGACCGCTGTACATCCTCACCTTGACATTCTGAAGTTTAGGCTGCATCCTGTGTGGAACTAGCTTGGGTTTAAGATTTATTGGGGATGGAAGTAGGGAAGGAGTCTCGCCTATTCTCAGTGCCAAGATTTAAGATAGGCTACTTTTGGGGCACCTGGATGGCTCAGTTAGGTGAGCATCCAACTTTGGCTCAGGTCATGATCTCATGGTTCGTGAGTTGGAGCCCCAGGTCAGGCTCGCTGCTATCAGTGCAGAGCCCACTTTGGATCCTCTGTCTCCCTCTCTCTCTCTCTCTCTGCCTCTCACCTGCATTGTTTCTCTCTTGCTCCCAAATAAATAAATATTAAAAAAAAAAAAAAGGCAACTTTCTTTGTAGACTCCTGGAGATGAGGGTGGCATTTTCTAATTTTTTTTTAATGTCTTTATTTTGAAAGACAGACAGAGAGCGAGTGGGGGAGGGTCAGAGAGAGAGGGAGACACAGAATTCGAAGCAGGCTCCAGGCTTTGAGCTAGCTGTCAGCACAGAGCCCGACCCGGGGCTCGAACCCACAGACCGTGAGATCATGACCTGAGCCGAAGTCAGACGCTCTACCAGCTAAGCCACCCAGGCGAGGGTGGCATTTTATTTTATTTTGTTTTATTGTATTTTATTTGTTGTGGGGAGGTGGTATTTTAAATTTATCTCTTCCCTGAGGGGTAGACCTTTGGGGCCCCATATTTGTGAAGGGATGTCCCAATAAAGTCCTGACATTCTGCAGGCGGCAGGGCCTTGCCAGGCCATGAAGTCAGTCAAACTTATCAGGTTTGGTAAAAGTGCCTTTCACATTTTTCTCTGGTCCTCACCCAGGGGTTGCTTACCTTCTCCCCAGATCACAGATACATTCCAGAAGACACTTCTCATATTTCATCTGTCATAATTAGCAGTTCTCAGTGGGAGAGTCAGTAGAGTTACCCAGTATGTCATGTTACCAGCCACGAGAGCCATGTCTCTAATTCCCAGTTTATTAGTTAACAGAAACTGTGAAAGAAACGTTTAAGGTGAGGGAGTCTTTTAGAAAACTCAATGTTTTTCTTTTTTAAACTATATTTTCTAAATTTTTAAGTTTATTTTTTGGAAGAGAGAGAGTGCACATGCAGGGGAGGGGCAAGAAAGAGAGGGAGACAGAGATTCTCAAGCAGGCTCCATGCTGTCATCACAGAGCCTGACTCGGGGTTTGATCTCACGAACCATGAGATCATGACCTGAGCCAAAATCAGGAGTTGGATGCTTAACCAACGGAGCCACCCAGGCGCCCCTTTAAATATACTTTCTAATCGACAATTGACCCACATGATACAACACTGAAGTGGTACCTCAGTACATGTCCTTAAAATTTCCTGCTCACCCCTCACCTCCCGCAGCGCCCCTTTTCCCTCCTCTCCCAGAGAGGTTCTCTGCACATGTGAATATTCTATACATCCTTCCTCCACTCTCTACCTTTTCAAAACCACAAATGATGGTGTGTTTTTCTTCACCTAACAATAGATCTTTGAAACGGTTCCCAACTAGCACATAAAGAGCTTTTCCACCCTTTTGTATGGTATATATGCTCGCAGAATTCTGTTATGCAGATGACATAGTGTATTCAAGCAGCTCCCTATTCATGGGCAGATAGGTTGTTCCCAAGCTTGTAAACAGTGCAGCAGTGAATAGTCTGGCACACACGTCATTTTTGCTGCATGAGTATATCTGTAGGACAAATTCATGGAGGGGAATTCCTGGGTCAAAATGCATGTGCATTTGTAATTTTCACACAGAGACCATATTGCTCCCCATAGAGGTTGAACAGTTCATGACTTTCTTCAGCAGTCCTATTAAATTGTCGATCTTTGTCAATGATTGGAAACAATATCCAATAAACAAGATAAAACCTTGCTGACACTCTGGAGAAGTAATCAGTAGGCAGAGGGCCTGAGAAAATACTGTGACCCTGTTGCCCCAGAATGCTAATCCATCAAATCAACTTTTTGGGATCTTCAAATAGACTGGATTACAATGGGAAAGAGCAAAGAATCTTAGCAAAAACAAAAACAAAAACCTCTCTGACTTAGAAGATTTTTAAAAAATTCTTGTCTTCCTTCTAACGACCCCTCAGCCTCCAAAGTCAGCTGAGTCAGAAAGTTTAATGCAAAGGAATTTCCCTGTTGTCCCACCAGGAAGAGGGATATTTACAATCTCTGCTCATGGGTAACATGGTTATCTTAAGAACTAATTTCCTTTGTTTTAAATTCCATTATGAGGGAGATCATAAGGGATTTTCTAGACCAGTGCTGTCACAGGAGGATTTTTCTGGGATGCTGAAAATGTTTTCTGTCTCAGTCATCTCATATGGACCCCCCCACCTACCCCCCAGCCGGATGTGGGTATTGGGCCCTGGAAGTGTGACTAGTGTGACTGAGGGATTGAATTTTTATCTTTATTTTACTTCATTTAAATGTATTTATTTAAGAAAGAGAGAGTGCAAGGGGGGGAGGGGAAGGGCAGAGGGAAAGAGAGGGAGAGAGAATCTTAAGCAGGCTCCATGCCCAGCTCTCTCTCCCTCACTCTCCAAATAAATAAAATTTAAAAAAAGGAAGAAGATATTAGTGGGATCTAGGATCTCCATTAGTTCTTCTAGAACTCTGCTTCCTGGGAGGAAGAAGGGTCAGGATACCTGGACCTCTCCCTTCAAGGTGGACTGCCTGCTATAGTCCAATAAAAATTCTTCAACATTTTTAAAAGTTTATTTATTTATTTTTTTAATGTTTTATTTATTTCTAGGAGAGAGAGAGAGAGACAGCGTGAGCAGGGGAGGGTCAGAGAGAGAGGGAGTCACAGACCGAAACAGGCTCCAGGCTCTGAGCTGGCAGTCAGCACAGAGCCCGACGCGGGGCTCGAACCCACGAACCGCGAGATCATGACCTAAGCGAAAGTCGGACGCTTAACCGACTAAGCCACCCAGGCGCCCCTAAAAGTTTATTTATTTTTGAGAAACAGGGGAAATCAGAGAGAGAGAGAGAGAGAGAGAGAGACTCCCAAGCAGGCTTCTCGCTGTTGGCACAGAGCCCGATGCGAAGCTTGAACCCATGAACTGTGAGATCATGACCTGAGCTGAAATCAGCTGCTTAATGAACTGAGCCCCCAGGGGGTCCTCAACATTTCTAAAATGTAGCACTGATGCTCTTTACTTTGTTTTATTCCTTTCTTCCAGGAACTGGGGGTGCAAAGTAGGGTGGAATTTGATGTTAGTATTCAGAATCTCTATCTTATCCAAAAGTACTGATCATTTTTTACTTCTGTTTCTTTTCTAATTTATAGTAAGGCTCTTTAGGTTGAAATCATAGCATTAAAGACCTTCTTAACATTTTGAGTTCTGAACACGTCTGGAGAAAGGGCCTACTCAAATTAATGCACTACCATCACCTGTTTTAGCACTTAGGGAGACAGAGTAGCATCGCCTCAATTTTTGTTAAGATAATATTTGGATTTCTTTACTCCTGTTCTGTTCGGGGGAAAAAATCAGCTCAGAGAAATCTGAACGCTTCCCAAAAATAATACCCAGCTGAAAATTCCTTTTGCTACAGTTGTCTCAGGAAACAGAGCCAAAGGCTTTCCATTTCCTAGTGGGTCCCTCAAAGGTCAAAAGACCAGGGAATGTTTTTCAGGGCATCTTGTTTGCTTTTGTTCTCACTCACCCTCAGATCCCCCTGAGAATGCCAGACTCTAATAAGCAAAATAATCTAAGGAGTGGAAGAAATAGCAGACACCTCTTAGATAGGAGGCATGCCAACCAGAACACTGACCTTGGGTCAGCCCTGCACCGAGTGGCTGTTTTGAGCTTTGAAAAGTTCCATCTGTTTAGTAACCAAACTCCAGGGGGGGAAATAAACGGCTCCCAGTAAACTCAGATGAGGTGGCGTTGCTAGAGAGATCTAGATTAGATGAGGTTCCTTTTGGTAAGCCAAGGACCACAGGTCAGGCAGAGTCCGCGATGGAGTGGCACACGTGGTTACACATAAGGACTAAGTCATAAGAATTCCGCGGTGCTGCAGGCATCACAGTGGTTTGGGGGTTAATCTGGAGAAGCTTTCTTAGTATTTCCCTTGATGGTCCTTTCCACTACTGTCGTTTAACCTTCGCGTACCTTCGCTCCTTAGACTGGTGCCATCTGTTTCCTTACCGAAGCTGGTCCACGTGGGTCTGATGCAAAGTCTCTGTGAGATCTTTGTCTTTTCCCTGCCCCAATGCATAGACAAGAATTTTTGTTTGTCGTACTCTAGAACATTAATAATGAAATGTCCTTGTGTTTAATAATACCAATATGTTCCTAAATACGCATATTTTTACATTTAAAATTTTTTTTAATTTTTTAATGTTTATTCACTTCCACAAGAGAGACAGAACACGAGCGGAGGAGGGGCAGAGACAGAGAGAGGGAGATGCAGAATCTGAAATAGGCTTCAGGCTCTGAGCTGTCGGCACAGAGCCCAACACGGGGCTCAAACTTGCAACCGTGAGATCCTGACCTGAGCCGAAGTCGGACGCTTAACTGACTGAGCCACCCAGGCACCCCTTTTTACATTTTAAACCTAACGCTGAAACTGGAAAGTATAAGTGAAATCAATTCTGTCTATACAACAATTAAGTGATCTTATAATAGCCAGAACCATGATTTCTTTAGCAAAATCATCAATAAGGTTTGCAAATGCCAGTCGTTTGAGCTACTGTGTTGGAGGAATTCCGTTAGATATTGTTGCCCTTCCTTATCACCTCCCCCAGACTTCCCTGATGACATGGGTCCCCTGGAGAACATAATTGGTGGCTCAGTCACCCAGGGTCTGGTGCTCAGCACGGCACCAGAATCTGTAATTCTCAACATCCACCAATGCTGGTTAAGCCCCTGTGCTTTCGTCCTTGGTTCTCAACACAAAGGTGGCTGAGAACAGTGCCTGAAGCGTGAGCTGGGCAGGGGCTGGCATTGAAGTCGGATGCATCCTGGTGAGCAGGGCGAATATTTAGGTAAGAGAGATACCAAGCTGGTTAAGTTGCCCCTCCTCCCACTCAGGTAGCGTGAGCATAACAGATTTCTTCCTCATGAGCTATCATTTCTCAGGAGAGCCGAACTCCATTTTCTTTACTTTTCTTTTTTAACTTTTTAAAAAATGTTTATTTAGTTTTGAGAGACAGAGCACAGGCAGGGGAAGAACAGAGAGAGAGGGAGACACAGAATCTGAAGCAGGCTCCAGACTCTGAGCTGTCAGCACGCGGGGCTCAAACTCACAAACCATGAGACCATGACCTGAGCCGAGGTCAGACGCTTAACCAACTTGAGCCACCCAAGTGCCCCTGAACTCCATTTTCTTGCTTCTTCTTTTTGCTTTCTAATTTGTGGTCTGGGAGGTACCCACAAATCAACAAAATAGCACAGCACTCAAAACATTTGTGCATCCTGGCTGGGAAGTGTAGTATCACTTCTTTTCAAAGGCACTACATGGCGTTATTCTAGAAATGCATAGATTTTAAAGAAAATAAAAATAGTTAACAAAATTAAGTTGAATTTTCAAACACATTTTGTCTTTACTTAAGTCATTTCCATTTAACATTTGATATTCACTTATTAGATTTGCATTGCCAGGGTGCCTAGCTGGCTCAGTGGGTAGAGCATGTGACCTTTGATCTCAGGGCTGTAAGTTCAAGCCCCATGTTGGGTATAGAGGTTACTTAAAAATAGAATCTTGAAAAAATATATTTGTATTGCCTTTTAATTGTAATAGGGAGTGTTAAGTATTTTAGAAGTAAAATTATTTTGAAAACATACGAAAAATAATTATTTTGATTTTACATTTAGTTTATTTTTTGATAAACTCTATTCAGGGGTGCCTGGCTGGCTCAGTCGGCAGTGGGACACACAAATCTTTATCTTGGGGTCGTGAGGTTAAGCCCCACATTGGGCATAGAGATTACTTTAAAATAAAATCTTTTAAAAAAACCCAAACTTCATTCAAGTTTTGGGGTGCCTGGGGTGACTCAGTTAGTTAAGCATCCAACTCTAAAAAATTTTGTAGTGTTTTTTTTTTTTTTGAGAGAGAGAGAGACAGAGAGAGACAGAGCACAAGTGGGGGAGGGGCAGAGAGAGAAGGAGACACAGAATCCGAAACAGGCTCCAGGCTCTGAGCTGTCAGTGCAGAGCCCGATGTAGGGCTCGAACCCACAAACCATGAGATCATGACCTGAGCTGAAGTTGGAAAGCGTCCAAATCCTGATTTTGGCTCAGGTCATGATCTCCTGGGTCATGGGATAGAGTCCAGTATCAGGCTCTGCATTGACAGCACAGAGACTGCTTGAGATTCTCTCTCTCCCTCTCTCTCTGCCCCTCCCCTGCTCGCTCGCTCTCTCTCTCTCTCAAAATAAATACACTTAAAAAAAAAACTTCATTCAAGTTTTTACACTCTGAATATAATCAAAGCATATGTTTAATCCTTTAGATCCATTGCTGTTAGGGGCGCCTGGGTGGCTTAGTCGGTTGGGCGTCCGACTNAAAAAAAAAAAAAAGATCCATTGCTGTTAACCGAACACAGTGAATTGAAAAATGTTGATTATCACAACTGTTCAGTAATTTTGCTGACATGCAGGTATGAATGGTAAGAAGCTATGAAAAACAAAGTTTATGAAATAAATGTATAATAACTTACGAATTCAAACTGTGCTGGGTTTATTATTCTTCCAAATCCCCTTGATCCATCACCTGAACCCCAAGACAGAGCAATCTTTGATAATCTACTGACAAACCATAGCTTTACATCCATTTTTAAATATTGTCATTTTGAAGCTATATTTGTCGAGGCAGGAGGGTGGAGCACATTTTATTCAGTAGTCCCTTCACCGGGTTTATGGCTTTCAAACATTTAGGCGCGCTAGCACTTTGGTGCCCGTGGTGGGGAGGCCCTCCTAGGGGCTTCCTGGAGGGGGTGTGGTCCAGTCTTCTGCACTGACAGCCATTCTCGGTCTCTGGTCTCCTGGAAGGAGCCCTTCTGGAATTCAAAGAAATAAGCTTCCCTCAGGCCCTTACTCATAAAGGACAGCTTGTCTCAAGTCTCTTGGCTTCGGGCTCTGGCTTTCACCTAATTTGCACGTTCAGCTTGATGCTCTCACACTGTTGCCGCCGGGACTAGAGCCTCGGACACAATAAGCCGCTTTCGGAACAAAATCCAGTTAGGGGCGCCTGGGTGGCTCAGCCGGTTAAGCGCCCCCAACTCTTGACTTCGGCTCAGGTCATGATCTCGCGGTTCTGAGTTCGAGCCCCGCTGTCAATGGGATTTCTCTATCTCTATCTCTCTCTCCTTTTCTCTCTGCGCACCACCCCCCACCCCCGCTCTCTCTCTTTCTCTAAATAAATACAAATTTAAAAAAAGAAAAAACCTCAGTTAGAACAAAAGAGCTGGAAATGGGCAGAGTCCTACAGAGCCTTGCTGCCCCGGGTGAGGTCCCCAGCGCGGAAGCACTGGCCGCCTGGAAGCGTGTTGGGCACCTGGAACCTCAGGTCTCAGCCCGGGGCTACTGAATACAAACGTGCCTTTTAACAAAATCTCCATGTGACCGGTGTGCCTGTAAAAGTGTGAGAAGCACTTCTCTAACTTGGACTGAGGCAGTTAAAGGCGTAAAGGTGATGACTGGGGGTGGGGGGACAGTGGTGACTCAGGATCAGCTAGATGCCCTCGAGGGACAGGGTCCTGGGTTTTATTGCTACCAAGGAGACTGAGGTGGCAACACACTGAGTGGCCCTGGGTCCCAGAGTGAGGAGGACACTAACAGATATTGTAGCCTGTGTGACCATCGAGCCCTCCTCTGGGGGACTTGTGCTCCTAGATCGAGCCACTCCTGATGGCTGCTCATGGGGTACTGCGTGGCTCTGCGGTCCCTGGCCACGACCCACACGGTCGGAGATCGACCTCAGGCCCAAGGGCAACTCACGCCCGGCCCGGTGGGTGACCGAGGACTTGTGGCTTGAAAATCTGAGCTGGGCCATCCTACTCCTCTGTGAAGAATGGATCGTGGGGGAGGGGAGGGGGTCCGACAAGTTCTGGAGGGTGACGTGTGGGTAGTCCCAGGGGGCCTCAGGGCATAGACACAACCGACAAGCAGAGGGCAAAAAGAGCGAGAGGGAATGGAGTAGACACACGCACACACCATACACACCACACACACACACCACACATACCACACACCACATACACATACACCACATACACATACGCCACATACCACACCAAATACACCACACACACATGCCACATACAACATACACAAACACACACACACCCCACACACAGGCACGCACGCACACCACATACCACGCACACGCACACACCACACACGCACACACACGCACACAGGGGCGGGGCTGAGAAGGAGGAGAAGCTGAGGGGAGCACCCTCAGGCTCTGCTCTCCCTCAAACCAACACTCAGGTGTTCTCTCCAAGGAGAAGCCTCTGATTCCAGCGACACGTGGACCCTTGACCGAGACACGGGTACACGCTTCCCTCCCGATCTGATCCTCAGTAATCTGACACTATTGACGTGAAGCTCTTCTCTCTTCTGTCAGTATTGGCTCCCACATGGGGAAGCCTGAATTCCGGGGGAAAAAGAGACTATTTCTGAGGACTGACATCTGGTATTTGGACATGGGTTTAGACTCAAATCTAGCCTAGAAATCCTAATAGGGCACCTTATTTCATTAGTTTGCCTCCCTGTTGTTTTTTTTAAACTGAAGGAAAACGTTCAAAAATCCAGCAAGCTCAGATTAGAGGTATTGCTGGCCAAGTATTTATTCCAAGTTTAGATTATCCCAAATCAAATTTGCTAATAGGATCTTAATATTTTAACATGTTAGAGAAGATTAATTAGGGAGGTTTAAAATAACACTGCTGAGGCGCTCTGGGCTTGAACTTGTTCTCCAGCACTGGGCTCGCTAGGCAAGTTTGGCCATGCAGTGTGGGGAGGGGTGAGTAAGGGGTCCAGGGAAGTCTGTCCCTGATACCCCATTAGGATGAAAGTTGTGGCACAAACATTTCCCCTGCCGGAGGACAGGGTGTTGGAATCGCAGTGATTTTTTTTTCAGCTTATTTATTTATTTTGAGAGAGAGAGAGAGAGCATGAGCAGGGGAGGGGAGGGGAGGGACAGAAAGCAAGGGAGAGAGAGAATCCCAAGCAGGCTCCTCATTATCAGTGCAGAGCCCACCGCGGGGCTCGAACCCACAAACCATGAGATTGTGACCAGAGCCGAAGTCAAGAGTCAGATGCTTAATGGACTGAGCACTCTGGGCGCCCCCAAAGCAGTGTTGATCTGAGCACTGGGGAGACAGGGACCTTCTAAAATATACTGAAAGAGCTGATGCCCCGAAACACCAGGGCATAGGCCCATTGTTTTGATGCCCAAGTGACATAGAAATGAGACAGAAAATAGTGGAGAGGGTCCCCCACTACAGCATGTGGGTCTCTGGGCCCTGAGGACAGTGGCACCCCCTGAGAGACCCCAAGCCTCGTGGGCTGCCCCAGTTTGGTTCACTAGGCCGCTTCACTAGCCTCTGTCACCTGACCTCACTTTGTCCACAGTCTCCACATCAAAACTCTTGTCCAACTTGTTTTCTATTTTTGTCAGCTCCTAAAGTCATACACATCCCAAAATGTCACTTCTCTACTCACTGCTGTGATCTCTGCCTCCCCGCTGCCATCCATGCCCTCCTCTGCTCCGTGTTCAGAATAATAACCAGCAGGAACTTTTTTTTTTTTAATTTTTAATGTTTTTTATTTATTTCTGAGAGAGAGAGAGAGAGAGCCTGAGCAGGGGAAGGTTAGAGAGAGAGAGAGGGAGACATAGAATCCGAAGCAGGCCCCAGGCTCTGAGCTGTCTGAGCTGCACAGAACCCGACGCGGGGCTCGAACCCACCAACCGTGAGATCATTACCTGAGCTGAAGTCGGCCGCCTAACCGACTGAGCCACCTAGGTGCCCCACCAGCAGGAACTTTTAAAAATGGAAACCTCCTGGGGCGCCTGGGTGGCTCAGTCCCTTGAGTGTCTGACGCTTGAATTCGGCTCAGTTCGTGATCCCAGGGTCGTGGAATCTGCACTGAGCAGGGAGCCTATTTACGATTCTCTCTCTCTCTCTCTCTCTCTCTCTCTCTCTCCCTCTCTCCCTCCCTCCCTCCCTCTGTCTCCTCTCCCTGACTCTCGCCCTTTCTCTCTCTCAAATAAAAAAAATAAAATAAAATAAAAATGGAAATTTCCCCTTAATATTCCAATGTCTTCTTGCCTTCCTGTCATCCTCAGCACAAACCAAAGCCCTCACCCTGGTGTGTAAGCCCCGTGTGGTCTGGCCCCTGCCGAGCTCTCCCACATCACCTGCTTCACCTTCCTTGCTGGTTACACCCCATCCACATTGGGACTTTCCTTCTCTTTCTCAAATACCCTGAGGTCCCTCCTGCCCCAGGGCCTTTGTGAAAGCTAGTCTGACTGCCGAGGCNTTTGGTGAGTTCCTTATAGATTCTGGATATTAACCCTTTATCTGATATGTCATTTGTAACTATATTTTTCTTCTTTTTTAAAGTTTTATTTATTTATTTTGAGAGAGAGACAGCCTATGAGCAGGAGGGGGCAGAGAGAGAGAAAGAGAGAGAGAGAATCCCAAGCAGGCTCCGCACCATCAGTGTAGAGCCCGACAGGGGGCTCGATCCCACAACCCCTGAGATCGTGACCGGAGCCAAAATCACAAGTTGGATATTTAACTGAGCAACTCAGGTGCCCCCCTTTTGGCAATTCTGATTCACTGCTCAGATGAATTCCATCCCTGGAATTTTCCGTAGCCCCAGAAGAGGGAAGCTAGCGGATGGTTGACTGTGTGTTGAGACTTCTGGTGAGTGAAATTATTGCTTCCTATCCCTCACCCCCCGCCCCCCACACTTGACACTGCAGAGAAATCCTTTCTCCCAGCACGTTGCTCTCTCTTGCCCCTCTCTGCCCGAGAACTCCGCCCTCCAAGACAGCAGACCTCTTCCTGGCCACACCTGGGACTCCCATGCACAGTGGCCGCCACCAGAGGCACGCTGATTCTCTCACTTAACTTCCCATGTGGAGGCCCCTAGGGGACGGCTAGCCTGATGGCACTCAGAGTGGGCGCCAAACTCCCATCGCAGTTCAGGGAGTTCTGACAATGGCCTGCTCCCGTGACATTAGCACCATAATCAAGATATAAAATAATCTGGGGCACCCGGGTGGCTCAGTCGGTTAGGCGGCAGACTCTTGATTTCGGCTCAGGTCGTGATCTCACGGTTGGTGGGGTCGAACCCGGAGATGGGCTCCACACTGACAGCATGGAGCCTGCTGGGGATTCTCTCTCTCCCTCTCTTTCTCTCTCTTTGCCTGTCTCCTGACTGTGCACGCACACGTGCTCTCTCTCTCTCTAAATAGCTAACCTTCATTTTTTTTCATGTTTCATCTATTTTTGTGAGAGAGAGCATGAGCAGGGAGAAAGAGAGCAGGAAGAGAGAGGGGAATGAAGGATCTGAAGCAGACTCGGGGCTGTCTGCACAGAGCCTGATGCGGGGATCAAACCCATGAACTGTGAGATCATGACCTGAGCCGAAGTCAGACGCTCAACCCACTGAGCCACCCAGGTGCCCCAATCAATAAACTTAAAAAAAAAAAAAAGAACAAAGCCAAAATGCTGAGGGAAATGGAAACGGAATACCGGAGGGTCTAGGTCGGACAGAGAATGACATCAGAGCGTGGTCCTAAAACAAAATCTTTAAAAAAATAAAACAAAACCACTACCCAGGCATGTACAGCACCAACCCATTTATCAAAACAGAGGGGAGGGGACACCTGGGTGACTCAGTCGGTTGAGATCCAACTTCGGCTCAGGTCATGATCTCATGGTTTGTGAGTTCGAGCCTCGCATTGGATTTTGTGCTGACAGCTCGGAGCCTGGAGCCTGCTTCGGATTCCGTGTCTCCCTCTCTCTGCCCTGCCCCCACTTGCACACTCTCTCTCTCTCTCTCTGTCAACTAAATAAACATTTAAATTTTTTTTAAAAACCAAGGGGGAGAGAAACAAGCCCATACACAAGTATATTTGTCTAGGCAGAGGCTGGAAAGATATACACCAGGGGATTAATTGTGGTTATCTCTGGTAGTGGGACTATGGATGTTTAAAAATAATATTTTTCCTTATCTAAATTTTTAATTTTCTACCATCAACAAGTGTTAGGTTAAGGGGGGGGAAAGCACTTTTATTTTTAAATGTGCAGCTTTTGAAATCAGGCTGGGAAACTTCTCAAATGCTTCAAATTTTTAAATGATGTGAAATGTTCCCAGTTACATTTCAAACCTCTGATGTGGCTGTTGTAGCCGTGCAGCAGATGTGGAAACACAGAACCTGCGAGATAGATCATTTCTTTTTTTTTTTTTTAATGTTTATTTTTGAGAGAGACACAGAGTGCAGGTGGGGGAGGGGCAGAGAGAGAGGGAGACCCAGAATCCGAAGCAGCCTCCAGGCTCGGAGCTGTCAGCACAGAGCCCCATGCGGGGCTCGTACTCAGGAACCGTGAGATCATGACCTGAGCCGAAGTCGGAGGCCTCACCGACTGAGCCACCCAGGCGCCACGAGATGAGGTCATTTCTGATGGATTAGTCACGAAGCCCTGTTATGTTGCAGGGCCTCTAAAGTCCTCTCAAATTCTAGAAGGGCCATTTGAGGGCTAAAACCTCCAAGCAGTTGTCCCCGCCATCTCTGAGCCCACAACCAAGCGGAAAGGATTGTGCTTCCTGTCGTTTTCAAAACGGGGGCCAGAAGAGTCGCTCGGGAGGGTTGTACACGCAGAATCCTGAGGTGCGCACCCCAGCTCGGCTGACCCCGGCTTCTCAGGGGGAGAGGCCAGCATAGGACTTTGAAACAACCCGAGTAGATGAGGCTGGGCCACGCTCACCTGGGGATCAGTGTGTTGTTTCGCCAAATATGCTTAGTTCCTGCCCGGGACAGGCCTCCTGGGACCCTCGCCTCTAGTCAGCTGATCTCACGTCAGCGCCACCTCTGCTCCTGGGACTAGTCATGACCTTAGACAGAAGAGAACAGGCCAGGGATGGAGCTGGCATTCGTCTTGCTGTGTTGCAAATAACTATGCGTCCTTTGCTTTTGCAAGTGTAGTTAGTCTCTTGGGAATCTGAGCATTGCCCCTGAATCTGGGGCCTTCCTGGCATCTGTGCTAGCCGGGTCTCCTTGATGTCCCCCGGTTATGTCCTACTGTCTCGCATTGCCTGTTTCCTTAGAGACCCTGCTAATGTGATGACTATTCTCCAGACTAAACCTTCTTTATCTTGCCCCCTTCCCCACTCATCCACCTGTACTCGTGGACTTTGTTCTGTGCTGGCGACTGGGTTTATTTCTAGATGCGAGTCCCATTCTGCTGACTGGATCCCAAAAGATGATGTGAAGGAGACTGGCTATAATGACTTCGGTTTCTCTTGGGTTTATTCCTCCAGGTTCAACAATGGAGGTTGAATTCATTTGTTTTGTCGAACCTCTTGCAGTTGTGTCTAAATAATCTTAGATGAGGATTTTCCGGAAGAAGGAGAAGAGGAAGANAGGGGGAGGGGAGGGAGAGGAAGGAAAAGGAAGGGATTTTCTCAGTATTGTTTTATCTGTACTTATCCTGTTCTCATCTGTTTATAAAATTTTGACTATTACGCTCATTGAATTTATCCTCTGGAATAAAAATAATCAGTAGAAAACCATTTATTACTATAATGTCTATGTCACATTGAAAAACCACAGTGCTTTTTGTTTTAAAAGTCAACTCCATTAGGGCGCCTGGGTGGCTCAGTTGGTTAAGCATCTGACTTCGGCTCAGGTTATGATCTCACAGTTCGTGAGTTCGAGTTCTGCATCGGATGAGCCCCACTTCTCTCTCTCTCCCTCTCTCTCTCCCTCCCCTCACACTTCTCTGCCCTCACAGGATTCTCTCTCTCTCTCTCTTTTTTCTCTCTCTCCCAATCTCTCTCCCCTTTGTTCACTTTCACCCTCTCTCTCTCAAAATAAATAAAATAAAAGTCAAGTCAATCAAAGCCTACTACTTCGGAATCACTAGCTTCTTTGAAATCACCGTAACACTCAAATATGGCTAAAATTCATATATAGACGTTTTGTTCGCTAGAAAATGTAATACATTTCCAACCTGCCGGAATAAATTTACCAAGAGCAACATTTAGGGGTTTTTTTCCTACAAAAATACAGCATGCTAGAATTACCAACACTAGAAAGCTGTCAGAGGTGACTCAGTCAGTTAAGTGTCTGACTCTTGATCATAGCTCAGTTCTTGATCTCAGGGTTGTGAGTTCAAGCCCTGAGTTGGGTTCCACTTAAGAGAAGAGGAGAGGAGAGAAGAGAAAGGGAGGGGAGAGGAGAGGAGAAGAGAGGAGAGGAGAAGAGGAAAGAAAAGAGAAGAGAAGAGAAGAAAACAAAAAATTCTTAGAAAATTTAGAGCTCTGAGGTGTGGCAGATTGGGTTTTTCAAAGATGGCATACCCCCCCTTCAGAAGGTATTGTTAAATTCCCCCTTCCCTTAAATCTGGGCTGGACTTCCTGACCTCTTGAACAATAGAATTTGGCAGAAGTGAAGTTCTGAAACTTGCAAGGTCAGATCATAAGCAGCCCTTTCACCTGGGTCCCTTTCAAGGCGCCCTTTGGGGAAAATCAGCCATCCTGTAGGCAACTAAACCCCCCTGAGACGGCCGTGTGGTGAGGAAGCCCTAGCTAGGCCCCCAAAGATGGTGATGGTGCCCAGCCCCCAGCTGCTCCAGCCATCCCAGCCCGGTACCAGACATGTGAGTAAAGCAACCGTCTTGATAGTTACGTAACAAGAAATCGAAGCATATTTCGATTTTCCTGTTGCCCTTCGTCCTAGTTAGAGATCTGCGTGAAATTATTCCACCATTGGGCCATTATGGCCTTGATGAGAGCCCCGAGTCTCCGTACATAGCAAATTTTTTCAGCTTAAGTGTTTTGATACGTGTTTCGGCCCCTTCAAGAGTCTATCTGGTGGGTGACTCCTGGTTGGCTTGGCAGAAGCTAACACGCATTCAAGGCTGGTCATCAGGGAGTTTCAGATGCTGAATGTCGTGGACCGGAAATTGCTTGCCAGCATCCACTTGCGCGCTGGCCCTTTTAGGGTCCTCCTCTGCGTTACCATTAGCCATTTTGAATTCTGCTGAATCTCAAGCCACAAAGCAGAGAAAGGGCCAATGAACACCCAGAAGAGATCCCACTGGACTAAGAAGATTCCTTAACCAACTGAGCCACCCGGGCGCCCCTTGGACTAAGAAGATTCCTGATACTCTAACTGAGGTCACGGAGAAGCTATCCTAAAAAAAAGTACAGCTTAGCTGGGACAACTTCCCGGAGGAAAGCTTTTAGAAGCATTTCTTTTTTAAGTGTATTTATTTATTTTGAGAGAGTGCGGGAGGGGCGGAGAGAGAGGGAGAGAGAGACAATCCCAAGCAAGCTCTGAACTGTCAGCACAGAACGTGATGTGGGGATCGAACTCACGACGAGATCATGAACTGAGCTGAAATCAAGAGTTTGGAGGCTTAACTGACTGAGCCACCCAGGTGCCTCTTTCCTTTCTTTTCATTCCCTTCCCTTCCCTTTTTTTCTTTTCTTTTCAAGGGGAGCCCAGCACAGGGCTTGAACTCACCCTCCTGAGATCAAGACCTGACCTGAGATCAAGAGTCAGACGTTCAACTAACTGAGCCACTGAAGAAGCACTTCTTTCAGCCCTACCCAGCTTTAACTCCTGGGGCTACACCTTGAGGAATCACCCAGGTGTGAAAGAAACAAAAAGAAAAATAATCATTTCCTCATTCAGAAAGAACTCCAGAGGCATCACCTGATATTTCTATTCCCACTGGTCTAACACAGACAACCTTGTAAAGTAGTATCTTCTTGCTGGTCAAACTGCTGTTGGCTGAGGAGGCCGGACTGTTAAATTTTCAGAAGAGGGGGTTATCGAATTAGTGGCTTCAGCCTTTTTAAAATTTCCTTAGGCTTATCCTTTAGCCACTATTTGAGGCAGTTGGTAACAGTAAGGATAACCTCAAGGTTACATTTGCATCGCTGTGAGCTGTTGTTGAAAGACTATCTATACTCTGTTAATGCTATGCCAGAGTGGCAGAGAACATACCAGAACACTTTTGTTAAGCTTCATTCCTAGGGGTGCCTGGATGGCTTAGTCGGTTAAGCGTCCGACTTTCGCTTGGGTCATGATCTCGCGGTTTGTGGGTTCGAGCCCCGCGTCGGGCCCTGTGCTGACTGCCAGCTCAGAGCCTGGAGCCTGTTTCAGTCTGTGACTCCCTCTCTCTCTGACCCTCCCCTGCTCACGCTGTCTCTCTCTCTCTCTCCTAGAAATAAAAAAAAAAAAAAAAAAGCTTCATTCCTGGGGCGCCTGGGTGGCTCTGTCGGTTAAGTGTCTGACTTTAGCTCAGGTCATGATCTCCTGGTTCCTGGATCCAAAGGAAGGATCTATGAGAAGGATTTGATGGTTCCTGTTTGTCAACAGCAGAAACACTGGAAATCTATTTTTTAAAACTTCGTGAAGTTTAAACATCTGCCTCTGCCTTTGTGACACGATTACTGTAATTCTTTGTTATCCAATTTTTATGCAAAGTACCAGAGTGGGAGAAAACCACCTTATAAGTTGGATGGATTTCCTTTATACAGTTTATAGCTTTGCTTATTCTTTGTTTGATGTGATCAACTTCAGCTAAGTTCTGTTTTACAAAGACGTAATTTATTTCTGAACGGTTTTCCCTTAGTGGAGATTTTTATGATGATTGCATGGTCAAGGCTCGGGAGAAACAGATAGTTTTTGTGGGTGTTTTGTTTTGTTTGTTTTAGGTCTGTTGCTTGTATATCATGTCATTACAGTGGCAAGAATGATAAATTTCATCTATGGATAGCTTAGGGGAAATTATAATTTTTTATATTTATAATTTATAATTAAAATGGAGGTATTGTCTGACCTTTTATATAACTCACTGTGAAAAAAGAGTATACTAAATGGAAATAGTGTGCGCTTCCAAAAACCTTACGGGCTGCCTGAGTGGCTCAGTCGGTTAAGCGTCCGACTTCAGCTCAGGTCATGATCTCATAGTTTGTGACTTCGAGCCCCGTGTCAGGCTCTGTGCTGACAGCTCAGTGCTGGAGCCTGCTTCAGATTCTGTGTCTCCCTCTCTCTCTGACCCTCCCCCGCTCATGCTCTGTACTCCCTCCCTCAGAAATAAAATAAACACTAAAAAATAAAAAATAAAACTTCCCTCCATGACAGCACTTTCCTTAATACTAAAAATTTTCCCTCTAGTGAACAAGCGTTCATTGTTCCTGCTAAGGGAACAATGGACAATATAAAAAGCAATTTCCACTGTAATGATGAGAGAGAAGCTTGAGCCTACCTACTTTAAAGAAAGGTAAAAACAAAATTCAAGTAAGCGCCAAGACTACAGAGAGGATTCATTTGTAAGCTTTTTGTTTTCTTTAAAATAAGATGATTGGAAATGAAAAGGCTCTGAATTAAAAGCCTAGCATTGCCATGTTTTGTTGCTTTCTGGTCTAGGGAATACGATTTCAGAAACCTTGGTTTATCCAGCAGTTATATTTGGGCAGTAGAAAAAGGTGCTGGGGCCAAATATCCTTGATGATGGACTTCTAGGTAATTCCCAGGGATTAAATACCATTATTCTTTTTTTTCTCTTCCAGATAATTCTTCCTAAAGTTCACATGGCCCCAGGAACATTAGGTGCTTTTCTATTGTTCTCTTGCTAAGGGGGCAGGATGGGCGCTTGAATCTGTAACTGTTTATTTGCCGAAGAAAAAACCATACAGCCTGTTGTGGTTGCTTTGTAATATACACAGAACTACATTTCCCAGAATTCCCTTCTGTATGTTTCTGCCTAAGGTGGGCCACAAGAGACATTCTTATGCAGATCTGGGACTTGGAAGCGAACCGGCAGCCATTTTGTAGCTGGTATCATTGCTTATCTATTGACTTAACCTCAGTGGCAAGGGACAACCATCTGCTCCACCTTCCCCTAAATCCTTCTCCAGCTTTTTCAACTCCTGGGCTAGATATATGATGAAGGGGGACAGCCTCTCCTGTCGGATCTATACCATCAAGGTCAGAGGCAGTGAGAACGGACAAGGTTTCAAGTGTATCCTCCCAGGTTCTAGCTCACACCTGTAGGTTCTAGTTTACAGTTGCTTTTCTGTACTTTACACACATCTTCCCTCCCAGGCTGCCTTCTCTGAAGTCTTCAAGCTCCAGGATTAAGTACAAAGACAATAGCTTCATAGAGGTAGCTTAAACAGTTCCCACAATTGTGTAATATTAGATATGATATATAGGATATGATATACACAACACACACATACACACACACACACACACACACACACACACACACACAGCCCCTAGCCCTTCTGCTTCTGTGATTGAATCCTGACTGTGTTATATGGGTTTTATAGTTGGGTAAATGCTTTATCTTCTTTGGGTTTGCTCTTCCCAAAACTTTACCATTCAGGATGATGTATTGTAGTTTGGTTATATCAGCGTTGTACTTTGAAGACTAAACTCAATACCTGAATTTTGAAGGACAATAAACTTGATCAGATGAACAGCTTGTTCACATCTCCAAGCTGTTCACAATTGCCTCACTTATAAAAATTGTCAAGTGACAAAATGAAAAGAGGGAAGATACACATACTTCTTAGACATATTGAGATAAATGTCGGAAGCCAGAAGAGTTTGATTTAACCTGCTGAGGCATCAAGAAGCTGTTGCTTTTGGCATAAGCCTTTTCTTTTTTAAGCATTATTTGCCTCCTTAAACTAGATGCATGGAATGTTTTGGCAAAAATAAATATTAGTTACAAGAAAGTTAAAAAGTTTTTTTTTTAATTTTTTTAAATGTTTTTATTTATTTCTAGGAGAGAGCGAGAGAGACAGCGTGAGCAGGGGAGGGTCAGAGAGAGAGGGAGTCACAGACTGAAACAGGCTCCAGGCTCTGAGCTGGCAGTCAGCACAGAGCCCGACGCGGGGCTCGAACCCACGAACCGCGAGATCATGACCCAAGCGAAAGTCAGAGGCTTAACCGACTAAGCCACCCACGTGTCCCTAAAAAGTTTTTTTAATGTTTATGTATTTTTGAGAGATAGAGAGAGACAGAGACAGAGAGAGAGACACACAGACCGGGGGAGAGACAGAGACAGAGAGGGAGACACAGAATCCGAAGCAGGCTCCAGGCTCTGAACTGTTAGCACAGAGCGTGACACGGAGCTCGAACCCACAAACCGTGAGATCATGATCTGAGCCGAAGTCGGATGCTTCACCAACTGAGCCACCCAGGTGCCCCTACAAGATGGTTTGAATAAAAAGCAAAACCCACGCCATCTATGTGTAGTAGGGCAGGCAAGAAGAAAGGAAATAGGAAAGGTTATCCTTTGAGTTGGACAATAGAATTTTGTTCTGGAGAGACTCCAATACAAGTTGAAAGGAAGGTCAAGTTTGGGGAGGAATATGAAACAGCACAATTTAAAGAGATAAGAGAATGAACTCTTCCATCTGTAAGAGTCACTTGCAACAAAAAAGAAAATCTTGGCAACATATTCTTGAGCTTCTCTCTCCTCCTTACCTCTGCCTTCTCTTATCTATAGGTAGTATCCTAAGTGAATCCAAACCTAAGAAGTTATTGAAACAAGAGAACACACCAAAACGGACCCTTTCAGAGCCATGTTTCACAGACTGGAGGAGTCTTCGGTGCTGGCACTGACGTAGAATGGCCACAAACCAGAATTTTCACTTAAGGAAAACTCTGATTCCTCACATGGCTTGATTTATATGTCAGCCTCATCCATTTCTTCTTCATGACTCAAGTATCTGGACTTCAAATCCTACCAGGTCTTCGACATCCCCTACTTTCTGCGAGCGTTTATTATTTTCTTCCCAAGTCCATGTACAGCAATATGATTTGAGAATATTCTAAGTCAAGGCTACGGTGAGAAGTGTTAGGTAGTTAGTCCTGAAACAATGCCCCGCCCCAAAGAAGTAGATGGATGAGAGGTTTCAAAAAAGAGAAAAAGAATAAGGTTCGGAGGAAAACCACAAGAAAGACCCAAGGAAAAGTTCTGGGGAAATGGTTTCTATTTTGGCAGAAGAAAAACAAATCATGTATTCGGCAGCTTTGCTAGTCTTATTCCAAAGCAATGAAATAGTTAGATATTATCTTACCGAGTCACTTATACCCATTACAGATCTGCCTGTTCCTCTTTAATGTGTAGCTATTCCTCAAATATTTGGTAATTCCAGCTCCTCGTATATCTAATGAATTCAAGGAAGTCTGAGAGCTAACCGAGAAGTATAATACCACCCCTACCTTCATACACAGTTT
Organism: Crocuta crocuta; assembly: GCF_008692635.1. NCBI lineage: Eukaryota > Metazoa > Chordata > Mammalia > Carnivora > Hyaenidae > Crocuta > Crocuta crocuta. Next base: position 5,864,686 of record NW_027551561.1, on the reverse strand, counting down.
TGACTTTTAGAGACATAATGCATTTCACAGACATTTTCTCTCTTATTCACAAACCATTTGTAAGACTACAGCAGGGGGCTGTGTGCCCTAAGTCCTGCACACCATCAGGAAGAGAGACAAATTCCAGATTTCGAGTTCTGATGTTTTGCCTTCACCTCTAGGCTTAATGATGTACTTTCCAGGCGGTAATTCCTTCTGACTGACGACTACTCATCTTCCCCAAGGAATCTCTCATAGAGCTCCTCTCATAGTTTCCTCTAGGTTGGTTTCACTCCATTCATTAAGCCCTTTGGGCGCAATTCCTCAACCGATTACAGATTCAGTTAATACCGATTATTCTTGATGTCTCAAGGAATCTCTACCCTGGCTTTATAATCACATTTGTAGATCCTTTTAGAACCCTGGGGTGGAAATTGTCTGGACTTGAAAGTAAGCTCCTCTTTGAAACTATATATACTCTCTCTTTTAAAAAAAAAAATTTAGGGGCGCCTGGGTGGCTTAGTCGGTTAAGCGTCCGACTTTCCGACTTTCGCTTGGGTCATGATCTCGCGGTTTGTGGGTTCGAGCCCCGCGTCGGGCTCTGTGCTGACTGCCAGCTCGGAGCCTGGAGCCTGTTTCAGTCTGTGACTCCCTCTCTCTCTGACCCTCCCCTGCTCACGCTGTCTCTCTCTCCTGGAAATAAATAAAACATGTAAAAAAAAATTAAAAAAAAAAATTTAATGTTTATTTATTTTTGAAAGAGACAGAGTGTGAGTAGGGGCGGGGCAGAGAGAGAGGGAGACACCAGGCTCCAGGCTCTGGGCTGTCAGCACAGAGCCCGACGCGGGGCTTGAGCCCACAAACTGTGAGATGATGACCTGAGCTGAAGTCGAACGCCCAATGGACTGAGCCACCCAGTTGCCCCATTATATATACTCTCTTAATTCCTTCTCACTTACCTTGAGCTTTTTTTCCTTCTTTTCTTTTTTTAATTTAAGTATAGCTGACATACGATGTTACATTAGTTTCAGGGGTGTAACACAGGGATTCAACAAATCTGCACGTTACGCTATGCTCACGACAAGTACAGCTGCCATCTGCCATCATACAACACTGTGAAGTTGGCGCTGACTGTATTCCCCACGCTGTACCTTTCATCCCTTCGACATTCATTCCATAAGTGGAAGTCTGTATCTCTCCTTCCCCTTCACCTCTTTTGTTTGTAAT
>NW_027551561.1:5848372-5863458 GCF_008692635.1 Crocuta crocuta | reverse complement strand
TAATGCCCCCCCCCCCCCTTTCTGGCAACCATCAGTTTGTTCTTTCTGTTTATGGGACTGTTTCTGCTTTTTGTTTGTTTGTTTATACATTTATTTTGTTTTTTAGATTCCACATATAAGTGACATCATACAGTATTTGTCTTTCTCTGTCTGATTTCTTTCACTTAGCGTAATACCCTCCGGGTCCATCCATGTGGTTTGCAGACAGCAAGATCTCATTCCTTTTTGTGGCTGAGTATCTTGAGCGTTAACTCCCTTTCAGAGATATTTGTTTGAAATCACTTTTGGTTTGGAATCACTTTTTCCAAGAGAGCAAGTCAAGAGCTTGGCAAACAATGAGAGGTTTTGACTGCTGTTTCTGTTGCTGACTCCAGGACTTGCACTGTTCCTTGCTCTGTGGCTTTGAAAATAATTTTTGTGCCTTTGGAGGCAGTCAGTTGGGTGCCTGACTTCAGCTCAGGTCATGATCTCACAGTTCGTGGGTTCAAGCCCTGTGTCGGGCTTTGTGCTGACAGCTCAGAGCCTGGAGCCTGCTTCGGATTCTGTGTCTCCCTCTCTCTCTACCCCTCCCCTGCTTGCGCTCTGTCTCCCTCTCTTTCTCTCTCTCAAAATAAACATTAAAATATTTTTTAACTTGAAAATAATTTTTGTGCTTTCAAATTGCATATCAATAAAAGAGGAATCTCTCCAATGGCAGACTAATTATCAGTTTTAATACAAGACATCGATATGAGAGGGGGGTCCCAGCTTCTTAAATGCCATTTTACTACCCACAATCTCTATGTTTATTGACAAAAAAAAAAAAAAAAGGAAAGAAAAGAAAAAGGAAAGGAAAATGATTAGATGTGTGTGTGTGTGTGTGTGTTAGGTTTGTGTTGGGGGTGAAATGAATGACAGGTGAATGACCCAAAAGCAATGATTATGAGGTGCCTGGGTAGCTCAGTTAGTTGAACATCCAACTCTTAGTTTTGGCTCAGTTCATGGGCTCACAACCCCAGGGTTGTGGGATCGAGCCCTGTGTCATGGTCCATGCTGGGCATGGAGCCTGCTTGAGATTCTCTCTCCTTCTCTCCTTCTGCCCCTCCCCTGTGCTCGCTCGCTCTCTCTTTCTCTCTTTCAAAAAAGAAAAAAAGAAACCTCAACAAAATCAATGATTGCATCAGACAAGCCATTGAGAAATAGGAGGGATATGGCACTTGCTGATTCCTCATGTAATATGGGCCCATTAAGTTTTAGCCATATTTCAGTAAATAAAATTGAAAGACAGAACCCCTTTCTTCCCCATTAGAAAGCATTCCCTGGGGGCGCGTGGGTGGCTCAGTCAGTTGGCCATCCGACTTCAGCTCAGGTCATGATCTGACAGTTTGTGAGTTCGAGCCCCCCGTCACCGGGCCCTGTGCTGACAGCTCAGAGCCTGAAGCCTGCTTCGGAGTCTGGCTCTCCTCTCTTTCTGCCCCTCCCCTGCTCATGCTCTGTCTCTCTCTCTCAAAAACAAACAAACATTACGAATTTTTTTAAAAATAAGAAACCTGCAAGGGCTGCTTCAGACGGAGAAGCCAGGCTTCGGAGCTGAAGACAGGAGAAAACTGTCTCTGCCCTTTCGTCTTGGTCACCTTCTGTCCCCCTGCTCCCCCCACTCCTACCTGTGTCTCCCCATACCTTGCCCCTCATCCCCAATCCCTCTGAATTCCGAGTTATTAAAATCCTTTCCTTGGGGCGCCTGAGTAGCTCAGTTGGTTAAGCATTAGACTCTTGATTTTGGCTCAGGTCATAATCTCACAAGTTTGTGAGTTCGAGCCCCAGGTGTCAGGCTCCTTGCACTGACAGTGCAGAGCCTACTTAGGATTCTCTCTCTCTCTCTCTCTCTCTCTCTCTCTCTCTCCCTTCCTCTCTGCCCCTCCTGTGCGCACTCTCTCTCTCAAAATAAATAAACTTTAAAATCCTTTCCTCACATGTAGGCTCTTTTAGTTTCCCTTTTAATGACCTCCCTCCAAGGCATTCCTAATCAGCACCTCCTCACCTGCTCACCAAAAGCCTTCCCGACGAGGGGCGCCTGGGTGGGTTAGTCGGTTAAGCGTCCGACTTTCGCTTAGGTCATGATCTCGCGGTTCGTGGGTTGGAGCCCCGCGTCGGGCTCTGTGCTGACTGCCAGCTGAGAGCCTGGAGCCTGCTTTGGATTCTGTGTCTCCCTCTCTCTCTGACCCTCCCCTGCTCGCCCCCCTCTCTCTCTCTCTCTCTCCTAGAAATAAATAAAAAATAAAAACATTAAAAAAATTCAAAAGCCTTCCCGAGGAGATTCAGGAGACAGTCAAGTCTCGTGATTTATAAATTATCTCTCTGTGTGGATTATATCTACATGTGAAAAAAAATTAGTCTTGTTTATGTTGATTCTTAACAGCATTAATTTTGGAATTTTAATCATTTAGTAAATGTTTATTTATTTTGAAAGAGAGAAAGAGAATATACAGGAGAGAGAGGGAGGGTGAGAGAGCGGGAAAGAGAGAATCCCAAGCAGGCTCTGTGTCATCAACACTGAGCGTGATATGGGGCTCAGGCTTACAGACCATGAGATCATGACCTGAGCTGAAATCAAGAGTTAGACTGAGGGGCACCTGGGTGGCTCAGTCATTAAGCATCTGACGTCAGCTCAGGTCATGATCTCGTGGTTTGTGGGTTTGAGCCCCTGTTGGGCTCTGTGCTAACAGCTCGGAGCCTGGAGCCTGCTTCGATTCTGTGTCTCCCTCTCTCTCTGCCCCTCCCCCGCTAGCACATGCTCTCTCTCTCGCTCACTCAAAAATAAATAAACATTAAAAAAATTTTTTTAAAGAGTTGGACTGAGCCACCCAGGTGTCCCTAGAATTTCAATTTTTAAACCAATTTCTCAACTTTTGCCATTGCTCAAATAATAAATATAAATTAAGGGCCAAATGGTACTTCCACAGAGGTACTTGTGCAGAGACAGAGTGAGAAGCCTATGAAATGAATCTACTTGTGCCTCTGTGTGAGGTGACAAGAAATCTAAGGAAGCCATACCTAGGCAAAAGGGAGTAGTAGAGACAAAAACGGCTCAAGATCCTCTGATCTTTCGATCAGTGTTATGTTTCAATTTGGTGGTGAAATCAGCCTAGAACTCAGGTCTCCAAATTTATAATCGCATGACATCAACGAAGGACATGAGTTTAAGAGATCGGGAAGAGGAGTTTGAATCCTAGCTCTGCCTCTCACGGTGAGTATGTGAAATTTGCCAAAGTTATTTAGCATCTTTGAACCTGTTTCTCTATCTGTGAAATAGGGATTCAGGGAGTAAATGAGCTAACCTGGCAAGGGCCAGCGTTTGATGAAAGTTATAGCCTTTCTTAGCCCTTTGCCTGACAGCCAGGGAAACCCTGTGTTGCACAAATCTTAGGTTCCCACATCACATCAAATGGAGGAAAGTGGCCAAATCCTATCAGGAATTTAAGCTCCTAACTTATCTACCCCTGCCTGGTCATGCTTATCTACCCTTGGCTCAGCCATACTTATCCCTATGCTGGGCTAATTCTCAAAACCTCTTTGGAACTCCGAACATTCTTCTGTGGGATGAAGAAATAATGTTCTGTGCCCTTACGACACAGATTAGGTAAGAGCCAGTTAACATTTATAAAATACCATGTTCCCCAGGGATGAAAGTGTAGAATCAAAACACATTTTTCAGTAAGTGCTACTATGGAATAAAGCCATGTTTCCTAAAATGTGGGTATGAATTGCTAGTGGTACACGACATGATTTCAGGTGGGAATAAAATGACAAAATAGAGAGAGAGGAAGGCATTCCCTTTTAATTGTCTTTGATTGTATCAAGACATAATTCTCATCTTGGGTCGTTAACACTTGCTTATTCCTCTCCTGAAAGAGAGAATAGGGGCACCTGGGGGGGGCTCAGTAGGTTATGCTTCTGACCTCTGATTGCAGCTCAGGTCATGTTCTCACAGTTTGTGGGATCGAGCCCCGCATCAGGCTATGCACCAATAGTGTGGAGCCTGTTTGGGATTCTCCCTCTCCTCCTCTCCCTCTATCCCTCCCCCACCCACACTCTCTCTCTTTCAAAATAAATAAACTTTTAAAAAATAAGAAAAAAGTGGGGCACCTGGGTGGCTCAGTCGGTTAGGCATCCGACTTCGGCTCCCGTCATGATCTCACAGTTCGTGAGTTCCAGCCCCACGTCAGGCTCTGCTGACAACTCAGAGCCTGGAGCCTGCTTCGGATGTTGTGTCTCCCTCTCCCTCTGCCCCTCCCCTGCTCCACTCTGTCTCTCTTTCCAAAATAAATAAACATAACAAAAAAAATGAAAAAATAAAAAGAGAATACACCTCAGGTTGCACCTTCAGCAAGAGAAGTAATTAAGCAGAATTTAGAAATATTTCCAAAGTTTTTATATTTATGTTTATCTTCTAATTATAGCAAATAATATTTGTTTTCCATTTATGATAATGGCAAATAAAATTTTTTCTTTCTTTCTTTCTCTCTTTCTTCCTCCCTCCCTTCCTTCCTTCCTTCCTTCCTTCCTTCCTTTCTTTCTTTCTTTCTTTCTTTCTTTCTTTCTCTTTCTTTCTTTCTTTCTTTCTTTCTTTCTTTCTCTTTCTTTCTTTCTTTCTTTCTTTCTTTCTTTCTCTTTCTTTCTTTCTTTCTTTCTTTCTTTCTTTCTCTTTCTTTCTTTCTTTCTTTCTTTCTTTCTTTCTTTCTTCTTTCCCACAGTGAAGTGAGGCTTTCATCAATGTTCTTGCAAGAGCAGGTGTCTGATGGACAGGCACACCCGGGGCAGTTACAGCAGACAATTTATCTCCTGGCATGAAGCCCCTCCCCTGATTCCTCATTGGCTGAGCACTACAGAGGTTAGAGCCTTACCCGGAAGTCGCCTATGCCCATGTAAAGCCAAAAAGTAGTCCGATTGGAACAAAAGTACCTTCCCTGAGGTGATGCAGACTTCAGTTCCTTGGCACATGCTCATTGCAAAGCCTGTGAAAAGCCCACGAAATGGAGAAGGGAAGAAGAACCAGGAAGTGAAGTGTCTAAGGGTTTGGGACTCCATGATGTTTGGGGGGAGGGAATCCAATAGACTGTAAACCTGTTTTAACTAGACAGCCCAGCTTTTACTTGGTGTTTCTGAAAATGAATCATCTCATTTACTTCTCACAGTCCCTCCTCTTCTAAGTTGATTCCATTTTCATTTATAGGTTATTTTGGGCACAAGGCACAAATATTTGTTTCTTAAGAAAAATCTTACACCCCAGGGGTTTTGCTGTAGTCAGAGGCTCCCAGCATCGTTCCAATCCAGAGATCTCAGGTCCTAACCTTTCCCCTCTTTGCCCACTGAATCCCCTGTTTTCTTACCATATTCCCCTGCTTGGAGCACATGACTCTTAAATGCCATTAGGAATTGGGAGGATGGGGCGCCTGGGTGGCTTAGTCGGTTAAGCGTCCGACTTTCGCTTAGGTCATGATCTCGCGGTTGGTGGGTTCGAGCCCCGCGTCGGGCTCTGTGCTGACTGCCAGTTCAGAGCCTGGAGCCTGTTTCAGTCTGTGACTCCCTCTCTCTCTGACCCTCCCCTGCTCACGCTGTGTCTCTCCTAGAAATAAATAAAACATTAAAAAAAAAAAGGAATTGGGAGGATGGCCAATCTTTACTTCTTCCTGCCAAAAGGGGACGGTGATGGGGAATGGCAGTCAGGACACGTTCAGAGATCGATCCAGAGGTCCTAAATAAAGGGAGGGTATTTGGAACATCTGGGCTAGCAAAATTTTCTTATTTTTCTGGCATATGCTATGGCTTCTACAAATAACATCCACAAAGAATATCAGACCAACAAGCATTAATATTCCAAATGCAATGCCTCCTAGGGAGGAGGTCACATCATGGGAAGTAAAGACACATTGTAACCATCCAAAGAGTCCCTAAAGAGTCCCTGACCTGTCTGGTCATCCTTCCCCCCCCTCTCCTTTTTTTTTTAATTTAACTAAAGCTTTTCCTTCCTTTTCCATGTTTATTTGGATCTCATGATAGTGTTGCTTAGAATAATTAAGCATTTGAATTAGTTTTTGGTTCTCAATCCTCAAAACGTCTTTTGGCCATCTGGTTTCCATTGGAACAATTCCATGAGACGTATTTAATTTTACCTGAAGGAAAGATTGATCTTCGATATCCAGATTACTATAGAAGTTTGGGGGTGCCTGGGTGGCTTAGTCGGTTAAGCGTCCGACTTTCGCTTAGGTCATGATCTCGCGGTTCGTGGGTTCGAGCCCCGCGTCGGGCTCTGTGCTGACTGCCAGCTCAGAGTCTGGAGCCTATTTCAGAATCTGTATCTCCCTCTCTCTCTGACCCTCCCCTGCTCACGCTGTCTCTCTCGCTCTTCTAGAAATAAATAAAAATATTAAAAAAAAAGAAGAAGTTTGGGCAATAAACAAAATTTCTTTTTAAAAGAAATTGGAGTTTGAAAATATAGTTCATAGTAGAAATTAAGAAAAAATGTTTAATGTTTTGTTATTTATTTTTGAGAGAGAGAGAGAAAGAGAGTGTGAGCAGGGGAGGGGCAGAGANCCTCTGACCCTCCCCTGCTCACGCTGTCTCTCTCGCTCTCCTAGAAATAAATAAAAATATTAAAAAAAAAAAAGAAGTAGTTTGGGCAATAAACAAAATTTCTTTTTAAAAGAAATTGGAGTTTGAAAATATAGTTCATAGTAGAAATTAAGAAAAAATGTTTAATGTTTTGTTATTTATTTTTGAGAGAGAGAGAGAAAGAGAGTGTGAGCAGGGGAGGGGCAGAGAGACGGGGAGACCCAGGGTCCAAAGCAGGCTCCAGGCTCTGAGCTGTCAGCACAGAGCCTGACTTGGGACTCAAACTCACAAACTGTGAGATCATGACCTCAGTCGAAGTCGGTTGCTTAACTGACTGAGCCACTGAGGCTCCCCAGGCAAATGTTCAATTAAAAAGAACAAATTGACAAAAATATTAAGTACTAATACAGATGGTATGGGGATTCAGATAAATTGAAAACGTAGCTTGCAAATGACTGACATTTAGGAAATACTGCCCTTGTGGGATTGGGAATTAGGATCCCAGGATTCTAGTATCACCTCTGGTAGCAATTTACTGCGTGACTTTGGCGCAATCTCTTTGACCTCTTTTGGCCTCAGTATCTTCACCTGGAAACTGACGGGGCGTGCTCAGGTGGCTTCTCGGGATCCGTGTGGCTCTAATACCCTCTAATCTGCAGCACGTAATTAGGGCATTTTCAGTTCTTTCGGCTAAGAATCAATTGCTCTGTCTTCCTACTCTGTTCACTCCACTCCCCTCCTTCAGGTATCGTGACATCTAATCCAGAAGAAGTGTGGCTCTCCAGTTTATAAAAGCTCATAAATTTAACTAACGCTTATGTTATTCCAAAAATGTAAACGAGAGGGGTGACCACGTGGCTCAGCGGTTAAACTTCTGACTCTTTTTTTCTTTTTGCTAATCTTTTCTGTATTCTTTCACTATCGGTATACGTGCTGCTGAAGCGAGCACTAAGCATCTGACTCTTGATCTCAGCTCAGGTCTTGATCTCAGGGTTGTGAGTTCAAGCCTCGCATTGTCTTCCCTGCTGGTACAAAGCCTACTTAAGATGCTCTCTTTCCCTCTCCCCCACCCCCAAGCTCTCTCTCAAAACACAAAACAAAACAAGCAAGAAAAATGACAAAAATGCAGAAGAAAGGAAGGAATTTTTTGTCATAGAAAAAATACTGGATTTTGAGGGAGAAAACAACATTCATTCTAGTCCCTGCTTTGCCACTTCCTGACAATGTGATCTTACAGGAACCTTAAATTCCCTTTAGCACTAAAATTCTATGAAATGCAAATGAGCCTATAAAAAGGAAATAGACCAGCTGAGAATTCACTTCCTTTCCTTTCTAACTGAGATGGTTAACACCTCACAGTAACATTTTAATATAGACTCCAAGCTAAATGGAGATCTTCATTTTAACTCTCATTTTAATATTAGCATGGTATTTGGAATACACCAGGCAATAAACAAATATTTCATGGTAAACAGTGGTGTCTCATGAACATGAGGCCAAGAAGAATCACGTTTCATCAGGTAAGAATTTAATTCGAATTGGGGTTCCTGGGTGGCTCAGTCAGCTAAGCATCTGACTTCAGCTCAGGTCATGATCTCACAGTTCGTGAGTTCCAGCCCTGCGTCGGGCTCTCTGTTGACAGCTCAGAGCCTGGAGCCTGCTTCGGATTCTATGTCTCTCTCACTCTCTGCCCCTCCCCCACTTGCATTCTGTCTCTCTCTTTCTCAAAACTAAATAAACAATAAAAAAATAAAAAAGAATTTAATTCAAAAGGAGTTCATTGAGCACCTACCATTTGGTAGCCACATTTGCCAGGCGTGACAGCTTTTATCTTCCATAAAGAGCAAGATGAAAAAAAGATACGGCCTCTGTCTTCCATTAACTTGTGACCCTTTGGGGGGAGATGAAATGTATACAGATAACTACATCCTGGGGTGCCTAGGTGGCTCAGTTGGTTGAGCATCTGATTTCGGCTCAGGTCATGATCTCACAGTTCGTGGGTTTGAGCCCCGCATCGGGTTCTGTGCTGACAGCTCAGGGCCTGGAGCCTGCTTCGGATTCTAGGTCTCCCCTTCTCTCTGCCCCTCCCCCACTTGCACTCTGACTCTCTGTCTCTTGAAAATAGATAAACATTAAAAAAAAATACATCCTGCTAAAAGAACTAAAGTGCAATAGAAAAAGTGCTGGGTTCCTTTTTATTTTTTCAAGAGTACTTATTTTTATTTTTTGAGAGAAAGAGGGAGAGTGCTCAAAAGCAGGGTAGGGGCAGAGGAAGAGAGAGAGAGAGAGAGAGAGAGAGAATCCCAAGCAGGTTCCACGTTCAGTGCAAAGCCCGACTCCGGAATTGATCTCACAACCCTGAGATCAGGACCTGAGCTGAAATCAGGAGTCGGACACTTCAACCAACTGAGTCACCCAGGCGCCTGGAAAAAGTGCTGGGTTCTCATGGGCAGAAGTGTCTCGTCCTCATTTTCTCAAGACCTAGTTGTCTGAATGTGAGAATGTCATTTGTACAATCAGACATCGGTTTAATCACCAATACAATAAGCTTACACCATATGATCTCTAAGGTCCCTCAAAGCTGGGAGTCTGAAAATGATTCCGTGCCTCTGAAAATCAGTTTAAATGCTTGGTCTTCAAGCAACTGGGTGGCTCAGCCAGTTAATCATCTGACTCTTGATTTTGGCTCAGGTCATGATCCCTTGGTTTGTGGGATTGAGTCCCACATCAGGCTTTACACTGACAACTCAGAGGCTGCTTGAGATTCTCTCTCCTCCTCTCTCTCTGCGTCTCCCCTGCTCGCACGTGTGCATACTCTCTCTCTCTCTCTTAAAATAAATAAATATTAAAAAACAAAAACAAAACAAACAAAAAAATAAATGTTTGGTCTTGAAGACCTCTAACTATGTATTGGGGACCATCTCTTCATTACACTTACTATTCCGTGAAAAACTAATCAGCAAATTCACACGGTAGTTTTTTTATTGATTTCCATCTAAAATTGTCTCACCCTTTGAGCTTTCCTACTAGCAAATTGATTTCTCTTCATTTATATAAAGACACTAACAGGGGCGCCTGGGTGGCTCAGTCAGTTAAGCATCCGACTTCGTCTCAGGTACCGATCTCATGGTTCATGAGTTCAAGCCCCATGTCAGGCTCCGTGTTGACAGCTCTGAGCCTGGTGCTGCTTCAGATTCTGTGTGTATGTCTCTCTCTGCCCTCTCTCTCTCTCTCTCAAAAATAAGATAAAAAAAGACACTAACAGGAACACTTGTTTTCTAAATTAATCTCCAACACCCCATGAAGAAGGTAGATGAAAGATACATTTACTGACTATCGACCATGCGCCACGTCCCCAAAGCGATTCTGAGATATAGAAAGGTCGTGGCCCTCAGGGACCTATAGATCCAAGTGGAGAAAATGAAACATTTCCACTATAGCAAGAGTTTTCATTTCATTGAAAGGAAAAACTCAAATTCAGAAAGTAGAACCATGTGGACAATAATAAAAGCATGGACGTGGCAGTGTGTCGAAACGCAGACAGAAGTCTGTGCCCTAAAAAAGCTTTGACCTGTGAACCAGCAAGTCAAGGCATCCGTAGGAGGATCCTGCATTCAAACCCGTCACACAAGTGCAAGGCTGTCAGACAGGGGCCAGAACCTCCAGTGGAGATAGGCTGCGGGCTCTCCGCAGGACTCTCTGGCGTCCCTGGAAAAAGTCTCAAATCCCACCTGATGTCGTTGCCCTCCATCGGACGGGAGTAACAGCAGACTAAAAATGTGGCTAGAGAGAGGAAGACTCAGGAAGAATTTCCCCAACAAGAAACCAAAGAATAGAGAGGGGGGCAAGGAAGAGAAATCCTTGCATTTTGTGCAGATGATGGAGGGTCACTGTCTTCTCCTTCGGCATGTCTGTAAGCGGTCACAGGCAGGAACATTTAGGAAAATAAAAATGCCAAGTTCAGGGAGAGGAAGAGAAAAATGACTGGTAGGAGGACAATCTCCATCACAGCATGGAATATTCCACGTGATGCAGATTTCTCCTGAAGGTTGAGGGCCAAGCTAGAGGACACAGCCTGCGGGTAAGTGCCTGGAGGGTGGGGGTAAGAAGAGAAAGTGGATGGAGCGGGGTTGGCTCAGCAACGAAAGTGGGGAATCCTCCAGAACACTGGAGACAGGGCCCCCCTGCTTACTCTTTCAGATATAATACAATAGATATAATAAGATAGCTTCCTGTCAGCTGCCAGTAGCCTCTGGCTCACAGATGTGGAAACATCTAGATGCCTGTATCATCTTCCACACTTTTGAGCCATCCTGGGTATAGTGGTAAACTAAGATCAAATTATCCATCTTTGGGGCAACTGGGTGGCTCGGTTGGTTAAGCGTCCAACTTCAGCTCAGGTCATGATCTCACAGTTTGTGAGTTCAAGACCCGCATCGGGCTCTGTGCTGACAGCTCAGAGCCTGGGGCCTGCCTCGGATTCTATGTCTCCCTCTCTCTCTGCCCCACCCCCGCTCATGCTTGGTCTCTCTCTGTCTCAAAAAAATAAATAAAGCACTAAAGAAAAAAAAAACCCCCGAAGTATCCATCTTTGAAAACTTGATGCTAATATTCTGCTCATACCACACTGTGAAGTCAGGAAGAAGAGCAAAAAATGAGAGAGGGTAAAACTGGGGACGCTGTTAGATATTTCATCCCCAGCAAGCCTACCACGGCCAAAAGCAGTTGCCCACAGGGTTTTCCTCTGGCTCATTCATTTTTCTAGAGTGCTTCACATTTTTAGATGTATCTATTACCATTCTGTGTATTAATGCACACGTTGATGTGTATGCATTAGGCTTGTCTAGTTCAATTCGGAGCAAATTCCACACTCTCTGTCTCGAATCCCAGAGTCCACTCCACAAATCCCATGATCTGAACAAACTCCTTACCTAGCACACAACCACTGAATAAACCTGGATGAATTCTTAGGCTTAGCCTCGGAGAGCTGTAGTAACAATAATAGTAGAGAGGTTCAAAAAGCAAAAACAAGTGCTTTCCAAACTGCTATTAACTTCTTTTTGTTGTTGTTTGTTTGTTTGTTTGGTCGTGATGGTTACAGAGCCAAAAAACGATGGTAATATTTGCCATCTCTGACATTTAACCACACTAGGGAACAATAAAATATTTAGCATTTTGATCTTGTTTTTTTTTTTCTTCCTGGTGGGGGTGGTAAGCTTCAAACTCCTGTTGTACAATTTATTGGGTTTTTTTTTTAAAGTTTATTTCTTTCTTTTGAGGGAGAGCGAGCAGGCACACGAGAGCTGGGAGGGAGGGAGGCAGAGAGAGAGAGAGAGACAGAGAGAGAGAGAGAGACAGAGAATCCCAAGTAGACTCTGAGCTGTCAATGCGGAGCCTACCACGAGTCTGAAACCCACCCACGAACCGTGAGATCATGACCTGAGCTGAAATCAAGAGTCGGAAGCTTAACCAACTGAGAGACTCAGAGACCCCTGTTTTTTGTTTTAATTTTTATTTATTTTTTATTATTATTTTTAAAATTTTTTCTTTTTACTATTTATTTATTTTTGAGAGAGAGAGAGCGCGCAAGCAGGAGAGGAGACACGGAATCCAAAACAGGCTCCAGGCTCTGAGCTGGCAGTCAGCACAGAGCCCGACGCGGGGCTCCAACCCACGAACTGCGAGATCATGATCTGAGCCTAAGTCGGACACTCAACCGACTGAGCCATCCAGGCGCCTCTGTTTTTTGTTTTTAATCTTAGTCCTATTTGGTTGTTGCTTTAAGTAAATATTGCTTCCTTTTAGGTACAGGAAGGGGACACTTCTACTCTCACCAAGATATAGGTTCTGAAATAAGATCCTGCAGGAATGAATCCTTCCCAATTTAAAGCTTACTTAAGAGGTGTGGCTGTAACTTCGGAGACCAGTGTAGATAACATATAAGCGACCGTGTGAATTACCCTAACTTGGGGTGAGTATGTATTCTCTAAGGAGAGCCCACAATTAGGACCTGGACACATTCAGGACACCGAGGAAAATGCACTGACAAGGTCCATATGAGTAATGAACAGTTAATTACGGAAGAAGCCCCCCTTTCCATGCTACTAAATCATATGTATTCTGGGGGAGGAAGGGGAAAAGTTCAGCTCCAAATGAAGGTACATTTACTACAATGATGTGGTGCAAAGCTTTTTTTTTTTAATCAGTATAGGAAAATATTTTATAACAGGAAAGAAAAAAATGCAAGACATAAAATTTTATATTGTCATCTACTCCCAAATGCTACTGACATATGCATCATTATATTTCTTCTCCTTCAACAAAAAAAACATAATTATTGTTCCCCTCTCCTGCAAATTTTTTAAAAATTCTGTGTCAAGATAGTAAATGCTGGCTCAAAATTTTTGAAAGAAATAATATCCATATAAAAATTATGAGTCCATCGGCCTTAGCAGATCACCACATAATAGCAATGTTTTCTAGATTACTCAAGAATGAGACTGAGGGGTGCCTGGGTGGCTCAGTGGATTAAGCATCTGACTCCTGATTTTGGCTGAGGTCATGATCTCATGGTTCCTGAGTTTGAGCCCCACTTTGGTCTCTGCGCTGACAGTGTGGAGCCTGCTTGGGATCCTCTCTCTCTCTCTCTCTCTCAAATAAATAAACTTAAAAAAAAGAATAAGATTCAAGAGAATTTTTTTAAGCTTATTTATTTGTTTTTGAGAAAGAGAAAGAGCATAAGCAGGAAAGGGGTGGAGAGAGAGGGAGAGAGAATCCCAAGCAGGCTGTCAGCACAGAGCCTGACTTAGGGCTCAATCTCACAAACTGTGAGATCATGACCTTGGCCAAAATCAAGAGTCAGACACTTAACTGACTGAAACACCCAGGCACCCCTGAGAATGGGTTTTTAGTGGTTGGGTCAGCTTTGTTTTGGAAACGAATCCTTTCCAGAACATTCATTTAAGCATTTGATTATACATATATTTAATGCTACTTTAACGACTCTTTGCCAGTCCCTGATCTTCTGAGATTTGGATCTTTCAATTTTGCAGTTAGCTGGGATTACTACATATAAAAATAGTATCTAACACATAACTCACACTTGGTATTGGACACTGTATCAGACTGTGTTCTAAAGGCTTTTTAAGAAATTCACTTAATCCTTAAAACTATGAAGTAGGTATTATTATTATAATCCCCATTTTCTAGATGAGAAGACTAAGGCATAGGAAGGCTAAATAATTTGCCGAAGTACACACAGCTACTACCTTTTTTTTTTTTTGAGAGAGAGGGCATGAAAGAGCAAGGGACAGAGAGAGAGAATCCCATGAAGTGCAAAGAGAGAGAGGGTGAGGAAGAGAGTCCCACACTGACTGCAAGGAGCCCGAAGTGGGGCTAGAGCTCACCCGAAGCAGGGTTCAAGCTCACCCCAAGTAGACCTCAAACTCACAGGCCATGAGATCGCGACCTGAGCCAAAGTCGGATGCTTAACTGACTGCACCACGCAGGCACTCCAACTTGTAAAAGACTATAAGGAAATATGCCGAGGTGTTGATGATGGTTTCTCGGGGAGTAGAGGTATAAAGGATAGTCAAGAGAGACAATATGACAAGATAAGATCTTGAACTAAGACAGAGGCAGTTGAGCTGGAACAGAGAGGACCGATTCCAGATCACTTTGAGAAAGTACTGGCCGAACTTGGGGATTCCTCCAGTTAAGGGAGAGGTGGAGGAGTCTAAGGAATAATTCTCCGCCTCTGGCTTGGGTAACGGGGTGGACGTGTTCACTAGGACAGGGACCATAAAAGAGGGAGCAACTTTGAGAGAGAAGGTGGTGTGCTCAGTTTTAACATGTTGAGCCTTATTGTAACGACCTAAATATCCACATTTTTGGAGCCTGCTTCGGATTCTGTCTCCCTCTCTCTCTGCTCTTCCCCCACTTGTGCTCTGTCTCTCCCTCAAAAATAAATAAACATTAAAAAATTTTAAATAATATTTGTATTTTGTTTTACTCTAAATACTCATTAACTAGCCCCTGTGCCCGGCACAGAGTAAGCTGGCCGTAAATAGGTTAACCGAAAAGAAAAGAGGGGGGTTGATTTTTTTTTTTTACCTGCTATTCAACATTTCACTATTGGAAGAATTGTCATGCAAAGAAAAAGTAGTCATGCCCTCTGTTGTCATTTGACATCTCTCAAAAGAGTTTGACTAAGGCAACTTCTCTCTCCCATCGGTATCTGGCACATATTTGAAATTCCCAGGCTTAGAAGTCCTCCATCAAGGCTGAGAGTCCAGAGAGGGGCCCATTAAAATGCGAGTATGTCATCTGCGATCGGGAGCCACTGTGGCTCTGGCAGACACTTTCATCAGCCCTGCGGTGTGGATAGCCGGCAGCCTCCCGGAGGCCCGGACCTCGGTGTGCGACGACAGGGCGGGGTCCGCCTCCGCGGAGGCCGGGACAGCGCCGACCACCCGCCTCGCGAAGCCGCGGGGGTG